>NW_019236224.1:0-69255 GCF_002742605.1 Olea europaea var. sylvestris
ATCAAACCCAAAGTTATCAAGAAATGAAAAACCACTTTTCTTTGGCTCGATTCCAATCGAATTAGACTAGCAATTCGCCAAAATCGAACAAACTCGAAGTTATCCTGAAATCAAATGCCACATTTCATTGGCTCGATTCCAATCGAATTGGACTAGAAATTCGCCAAAAACGAACAAACCAGAACTTATCATGAAATGAAAAATCACTTTTCTTTGGCTCGATTCCAATCGAATTAGACTAGCAATTCGCCAAAAAGAACAAACCCGAAGTTATCATGAAATCAAAATCAACTTTTCATTAGCTAGATTCCAATTGATTTAGACTTGCAATTCGCCAAAAATGAACAAACCCGAAGCTATCTTGAAATGTAAAACCACTGTTCTTTGGCTCGATTCCAATCGAATTAGACTAGCAATTCGCCAAAAATGAACAAACCCGAAGTTATCATGAAATCAAAATTAACTTTTCATTAGCTCGATTCCAATCGATTTAGACAAGCAATTCGCCAAAAAGGATCAAACCCGAAGTTATCATGAAATGTAAAACCACTGTTCTTTGGCTCGATTCCAATTGAATTAGACTAGCAATTCGCTAAAAACGAACTAACCCAAAATTATCATGAAATCAAAAGCCACTTTTTATTGCCTAGATTCCAATCGAATTGGACTAGCAATTCGCCAAAAATGAACAAACCCGAAGTTATCATGAATTGAAAACCCACTTTTCATTTGCTCGATTCCAATTGAATTGGACTAGTAATTCGCCAAAAACGAACAAACTCGAACTTATCATGAAATAAAAATCTACTTTTCATTAGCCCGATTCTAACCGATTTAGATTAGCAATTCGCCAAAAACGAACAAACCCAAAGTTATCATGAAATGAAAAACCACTTTTCTTTGGCTCGATTCCAATCGAATTAGACTTGCAATTCGCCAAAAATGAACAAACCTGAAGTTATCATGAAATCAAAAGCCAGTTTTCATTGGCTCGATTCCAATCGATTTAGACTTACAATTCGCCAAAAATGAACAACCCGAAGTTATCATGAAATCAAAAGCCACTTTTCATTTGCTCGATTCCAATCGAATTGTACTAGCAATTCGCCAGAAATGAACAAACCCGAAGTTATCATGAAATGAAAAATAACTTTTCATCGACTCGATTCCAATCGAATTAGACTAGCATTCGCAAAAAATGAACAAACCTTAAGTTATCATGAAATCAAAATCAACTTTTCATTAGCTCGATTCAAATCAATTTAGACTAGCATTTCGCCAGAAAGGAACAAACCCGAAGTTATCATGAAATGAAAAACCACTGTTCTTTTTGGCTCGATTCCAATCGAATTAGACAAGCAATTCGCCAAAAATGAATTAACCCAAAGTTATCACGAAATCAAAAGCCACTTTTCATTGGTTCGATTCCAATCGAATTGGACTAGCAATTCGCTAAAAACGAACAAACCCAAAGTTATCATGAAATGGAAAACCACTTTTCATTTGCTCGATTCCAATCGAATTAGACTAGCGATTCGCCAAAAACGAAAAACCCGAAGTTATCATGAAATCAAAATCAATTTTTAATTAGCTCGAATCCAATCGATTTAGACTAGTAATTCGCCAAAAAGGAACAAACCCAAAGTTATCATGAAATGAAAAACCACTGTTCTTTGGCTTGATTCCTATCTAATTAGACTAGCAGCTTGCCAAAAACGAACTAACCCAAAGTTATCATGAAATTAAAAGCCACTTTTCATTAGCTCGACTCCAATCGAATCGGACTAGCAATTCGCCAAAAACGAACAAACCCAAAGTTATCATGAAATGAAGAACCACTTCTCATTGGCTCGATTCCAATCGATTTAGACTAGCGATTTGCCAAAAACGAACAAACCCGAAGTTATCACGAAATGGAAAACCACTTTTCTTCGGCTCGATTCCAATCGAAGTAGACTAGCAATTCGCCAAAAACGAACAAACCTAAAGTTATCATGAAATCAAAAGTCACTTTTCATTGGCTCAATTCCAATCGAATTAGATAGCAATTCGCCAAAAATGAATAAATCGAAGTTATCATGAAATCAAAGGCCACTTTTCACTTGCACGATTCCAATCTATTTAGACTAGAAATTCGACAAAAATGAACAAACCCGAAGTTATTATGAATTCAAAAGACACTTTTCATTGGCTCGATTCCAATCGAATTAGATCGCAGTTTGCCAAATATGAACAGACCGAAGTTATCAAGAAATCAAAAGCGACTTTTTACTTGCTCGATTCCAATCAATTTAGACTAGCAATTCGCCAAAAATGAATAAACCCAAAGTTATCATGAAATGAAAAATCACTTTTGTTCGGCTCGATTCCAATCGAAGTAGACTAGCAATTCGCCAAAAACGAACTAACCCGAAGTTATCATGAAATCAAAAGCCACTTTTCATGGCTCGATTCCAATCGAATTGGACTAACAATTCGCCAAAAATGAACAAACCGAAAGTTATCATGAAATCAAAGGCCACTTTTCATTGGCTCGATTCCAATCGAATTGCACTAGCAATTCGCCAAAAATGAACAGACCCGATGTTATCATGAAATGAAAAACCACTTTTCATTGGCTTGATTCCAATCGAATTAGACTAGCAATTCGTCAAAAATGAACAAACCCGAAGATATCATGAAATCAAAAGGCACTTTTCATTGGCTCGATTCCAATCAATTAAGACTAGCAATTCGCCAAAACCGAACAAACCCAAAGTTATCATGAAATCGAAGGCCACTTTTCATTGGCTCGCTTCCAATAGAATTGGACTAGCAATTCGCCAAAAACGAACAAACACGAAGTTATCATGAAATGAAAATCCACTTTTCTTTTGCTCGATTCCAATCAAATTAGATAGAAATTCGTCAAAAACAAACAAACCCGAAGTAATCATGAAATCAAAATCAAGTTTTCATTAGCTTGATTCCAATCGATTTAGACCAGCGATTCGCCAAAAAACAAATAAACCCAAAGTTATCATGAAATGAAAAACCGCTTTTCTTTGGCTCGATTCAAATCGAATTGACATGCAATTCGCCAAAAATGAACAAACTCGAAGTTATCATGAAATCAAAAGCCACTTTTCATTGGCTCGATTCCAATCGATTTAGACTTGTAATTCGCCAAAAACGAATAAACCCGAAGTTATCACAAAATGATAAACCACTTTTCTTTGGATCGATTCCAATCGAAGTAGACTAGCAATTCGCAAAAAATGAACAAACCCAAAGTTATCATGAAATCAAAAGTCACTTTTCATTAGCTCGATTCCAATCGAATTAGATAGCAATTCGCCAAAAACAAATAACCCGAAGTTATCATGAAATCAAAATCCTCTTTTCACTTGCACGATTCCAATCGATTTAGACTAGCAATTTGCCAAAAATTAACAAACCCGAAGTTATCATGAAATGAAGAACCACTTTTCATTGGCTGATTCCAATCGATTTACAATAGCAATTCGTCAAAAACAAACAAACCCGAAGTTATCATGGAATGAAGAACCACTTTTCATTGGCTGATTCCAATCGATTTACAATAGCAATTCGTCAAAAACAAACAAACCCGAAGTTATCATGGAATGAAGAACCACTTTTCATTGGCTGATTCCAATCGATTTACAATAGCAATTCGTCAAAAACAAACAAACCCGAAGTTATCATGGAATGAAGAACCACTTTTCATTGGCTGATTCCAATCGATTTACAATAGCAATTCGTCAAAAACAAACAAACCCGAAGTTATCATGGAATGAAGAACCACTTTTCATTGGCTGATTCCAATCGATTTACAATAGCAATTCGTCAAAAACAAACAAACCCGAAGTTATCATGGAATGAAGAACCACTTTTCATTGGCTGATTCCAATCGATTTACAATAGCAATTCGTCAAAAACAAACAAACCCGAAGTTATCATGGAATGAAGAACCACTTTTCATTGGCTGATTCCAATCGATTTACAATAGCAATTCGTCAAAAACAAACAAACCCGAAGTTATCATGAAATCAAAAGCCTCTTTTCACTTGCACGATTCCAATCGATTTAGACTACAAATTCGCCAAAAATGAACAAACCCGAAGTTATCTGGAAATCAAAAGCCCCTTTTCATTAGCTCGATTCCAATCTATTTAGACTAGCAGTTCACCAAAAATGATCAAACCCAAAGTTATCAAGAAATGCAAAAACCACTTTTCTTTGGCTCGATTCCAATCGAATTATACTAGCAATTCGCCAAAATCGAACAAACTCGAAGTTATCCTGAAATCAAATGCCACATTTCATTGGCTTGATTCCAATCGAATTGGACTAGAAATTCGCCAAAAACGAACAAACCAGAACTTATCATGAAATGAAAAATCACTTTTCTTTGGCTCGATTCCAATCGAATTAGACTAGCAATTCGACAAAAAGAACAAACCCGAAGTTATCATGAAATCAAAATCAACTTTTCATTAGCTAGATTCCAATCGATTTAGACCAGCGATTCGCCAAAAAACAAACAAACCCAAAGTTATCATGAAATGAAAAACCGCTTTTCTTTGGCTCGATTCCAATCGAATTGACATGCAATTCGCCAAAAATGAACAAACTCGAAGTTATCATGAAATCAAAAGCCACTTTTCATTGGCTCGATTCCAATCGATTTAGACTTGCAATTCGCCAAAAACGAATAAACCCGAAGTTATCACAAAATGATAAACCACTTTTCTTTGGATCGATTCCAATCGAAGTAGACTAGCAATTCGCAAAAAATGAACAAACCCAAAGTTATCATGAATTCAAAAGTCACTTTTCATTAGCTCGATTCCAATCGAATTAGATAGCAATTCGCCAAAAACAAATAACCCGAAGTTATCATGAAATCAAAGGCCACTATTCACTTGTACGATTCCAATCGATCTAGACTAGAAATTCACCAAAAACGAACAAACCCGAAGTTATCATGAAATGAAGAACAACTTTTCATTGGTTCGATTCCAATCAATTTAGTCTAGCAATTCGCCAAAATCGAACAAACCCAAAGTTATCATTAAATCAATGGCCACTTTTCATTCGCTTGATTCTAATAAAATTGGACTAGCAATTCGCCAAAAATGAACAAACACGAAGTTACCATGAAATCAAAATCAACTATTCATTGGCTCGTTTCCAATCGATTTAGACTAGCAATTCGCCAAAAAATGAACAAACCCGAAGTTATCATGAAATGAAAAACTACTTTTCTTTGGCTCGATTCCAATCGAATTAGACATGCAATTCGCCAAAAATATACAAACCCGAAAATATCATGAAATCAAAAGCCACTTTTCATTGGCTCGATTCCAATCGATTTAGACTTGCAATTCGCCAAAAATGAATAAACCGAAGTCATCATGAAATCAAAGGCCACTTTTCCTTGCACGATTCCAATCGATTTAGACTAGAAATTCGCCAAAAATGAACAAACCCGAAGTTATCATGAATTCAATTGTCACTTCTCATTGGCTCGATTCCAATCGAATTAGATCGCAATTTCCCAAAAATGAACAAACCGAAGTTATCATGAAATCAAAAGCCACTTTTCATTGGCTCGATTTCAATCGATTTAGACTAGCAATTCGCCAAAAATGAATAAACCGAAGTTATCATGAAATCAAAGGCCACTTTTCCCTTGCACGATTCCAATTGATTTAGACTAGAAATTCGCCAAAAACAAACAAACCCGAAGTTGTCATGAATTCAATAGCCACTTTTCATAAGCTCGATTCCAATCATATTAGATCGTAATTTCCCAAAAACGAACAAACCGAAGTTATCATGAAATCAAAAGCCACTTTTCACTTGCTCGGTTCCAATCGATTTGGACTAGCAATTCGCCAAAAATGAACAAACCCGAAGTTATCATGAAATGAAGAACAACTTTTCATTGGCTCGATTCCAATCAATTTAGTCTAGCAATTCGCCAAAACCAAACAAACCCAAAGTTATCAAGAAATCAACGGCCACTTTTCATTGGCTTGATTCCAATAAAATTGGACTAGCAATTCGTACAAAAACAAACGAACACGAAGTTATCATGAATTGAAAATCCACTTTTCCTTGGCTCGATTCCAATCAAATTAGATAGCAATTCGCCAAAAAAAAACAAACCCGAAGTTACCATGAAATCAAAATCAACTATTCATTGGTTCGATTCCAATTGATTTAGACTAGCAATTTGCCAAAAAACGAATGAAACCCGAACCTATCATGAAATGAAAAACCACTTTTCTTTGGCTCGATTCCAATCGAATTAGACATGCTATTCACTAAAAATATACAAACCCGAAGTTATCATGAAATCAAAAGCCACTTTTCATTCGCTCGATTCCAATCGATTAGACTAGCAATTCGCCAAAAACGAACAAACCCAAAGTTATCACGAAATGAAAAACCACTTTTCTTTGGATCGATTCCAATCCAAGTAGACTAGCAATTCGCCAAAAACGAACAAACCTAAAGTTATCATGAAATCAAAAGTCACTTTTCGTTGGCTCAATTCCAATCGAATTAGATAGCAATTCGCCAAAAACAAATAAACCGAAGTTATCATGAAATCAAAGGCCACTTTTCACTTGCACGATTCCAATCGATTTAGACTAGAAATTCGCCAAAAACGAACAAACCCGAAGTTATCATGAATTCAAAAGCCACTTTTCATTGGCTCGATTCCAATCGAGTTGGACTAGCAATTCGCCAAAAACGAACAAACCTAAAGTTATCATGAAATCAAAAGTCACTTTTCATTGGCTCGATTCCAATCGAGTTGGACTAGCAATTCGCCAAAAACGAACAAACCCGAAGTTATCATGAAATGAAAAACCACTTTTCTTTGGCTCGATTCCAATCGAATTAGACATGCAATTCGCCAAAAATGAACAAACCCGAAGTTATCATGAAATCAAAAGCCACTTTTCAATTGCTCGATTTTAATCGATTTAGACTAGCAATTCGCCAAAAACGAACAAACCCGAAGTTATCACGAAATGAAAAACCACTTTTCTTTAGATCGATTCCAATCGAAGTAGACTAGCAATTCGCCAAAAATGAACAAACCCAAAGTTATCATGAAATCAAAAGTCACTTTTCATTGGCTCGATTCCAATCGAATTAGACAACAATTAGCCAAAAATGAATAAACCGAAGTTATCATGAAATCAAAGGCCACCTTCCCCTTGCACGATTCCAATCGATTTAGACTAGAAATTCGCCAAAAACGAACAAACCGAAGTTATCATGAAATTAAAAGCCACTTTTCACTTGCTCGATTCCAATCGATTTAGATTCAAACCGAAGTTATCATGAAATCAAAAGCCTATCATGAAATCAAAGGCCACTTTTCATTGGCTCGATTCCAGTCGAGTTGGACTAGCAATTCGCTAAAAACGAACGAACACGAAGTTATCATGAAATCAAAAGCCTATCATGAAATCAAAGGCCACTTTTCATTGGCTCGATTCCAGTCGAGTTGGACTAGCAATTCGCTAAAAACGAACGAACACGAAGTTATCATGAAATCAAAAGCCTATCATGAAATCAAAGGCCACTTTTCATTGGCTCGATTCCAGTCGAGTTGGACTAGCAATTCGCTAAAAACGAACGAACACGAAGTTATCATGAAATCAAAAGCCACTTTTCAACTGCTCGATTCCAATCGATTTAGACTAGCAATTCGCCAAAAAACGAACAAACCCGAAGTTATCATGAAATGAAAATCCACTTTTCTTTGGCTCGATTCCGATCGAATTAGACATGTAATTCGCCAAAAATGAACATACCTGAATTTATCATGAAATCAAAAGCCACATTTCATTGGCTCGATTCCAATCGAGCTAGACTAGCAATTCGCCAAAAACGAACAAACCCAAAGTTATCACGAAATGAAAAACCACTTTTCTTTGGATCGATTCCAATCGAAGTAGACTAACAATTCGCCAAATACGAACAAACCAAAAGTTATCATGAAATCAAAAGTCACTTTTCGTTGGCTCGATTCCAATCGAATTAGATAGCAATTCGCCAAAAACAAATAAACCGAAGTTATCATGAAATCAAAGGCCACTTTTCCCTTGCACGATTCCAATCGATTTAGACTCGAAATTCGCCAAAAACGAACAAACCGAAGTTATCATGAAATCAAAGGCCACTTTTCCCTTGCACGATTCCAATCGATTTAGACTCGAAATTCGCCAAAAACGAACAAACCGAAGTTATCATGAAATCAAAGGCCACTTTTCCCTTGCACGATTCCAATCGATTTAGACTCGAAATTCGCCAAAAACGAACAAACCGAAGTTATCATGAAATCAAAGGCCACTTTTCCCTTGCACGATTCCAATCGATTTAGACTCGAAATTCGCCAAAAACGAACAAACCGAAGTTATCATGAAATCAAAGGCCACTTTTCCCTTGCACGATTCCAATCGATTTAGACTCGAAATTCGCCAAAAACGAACAAACCGAAGTTATCATGAAATCAAAGGCCACTTTTCCCTTGCACGATTCCAATCGATTTAGACTCGAAATTCGCCAAAAACGAACAAACCGAAGTTATCATGAAATCAAAGGCCACTTTTCCCTTGCACGATTCCAATCGATTTAGACTCGAAATTCGCCAAAAACGAACAAACCGAAGTTATCATGAAATCAAAGGCCACTTTTCCCTTGCACGATTCCAATCGATTTAGACTCGAAATTCGCCAAAAACGAACAAACCGAAGTTATCATGAAATCAAAGGCCACTTTTCCCTTGCACGATTCCAATCGATTTAGACTCGAAATTCGCCAAAAACGAACAAACCGAAGTTATCATGAAATCAAAGGCCACTTTTCCCTTGCACGATTCCAATCGATTTAGACTCGAAATTCGCCAAAAACGAACAAACCGAAGTTATCATGAAATCAAAGGCCACTTTTCCCTTGCACGATTCCAATCGATTTAGACTCGAAATTCGCCAAAAACGAACAAACCGAAGTTATCATGAAATCAAAGGCCACTTTTCCCTTGCACGATTCCAATCGATTTAGACTCGAAATTCGCCAAAAACGAACAAACCGAAGTTATCATGAAATCAAAGGCCACTTTTCCCTTGCACGATTCCAATCGATTTAGACTCGAAATTCGCCAAAAACGAACAAACCGAAGTTATCATGAAATCAAAGGCCACTTTTCCCTTGCACGATTCCAATCGATTTAGACTCGAAATTCGCCAAAAACGAACAAACCGAAGTTATCATGAAATCAAAGGCCACTTTTCCCTTGCACGATTCCAATCGATTTAGACTCGAAATTCGCCAAAAACGAACAAACCGAAGTTATCATGAAATCAAAGGCCACTTTTCCCTTGCACGATTCCAATCGATTTAGACTCGAAATTCGCCAAAAACGAACAAACCGAAGTTATCATGAAATCAAAGGCCACTTTTCCCTTGCACGATTCCAATCGATTTAGACTCGAAATTCGCCAAAAACGAACAAACCGAAGTTATCATGAAATCAAAGGCCACTTTTCCCTTGCACGATTCCAATCGATTTAGACTCGAAATTCGCCAAAAACGAACAAACCGAAGTTATCATGAAATCAAAGGCCACTTTTCCCTTGCACGATTCCAATCGATTTAGACTCGAAATTCGCCAAAAACGAACAAACCCGAAGTTATCGCGAAATGAAAAACCACTTTTCTTTAGATCGATTCCAATCGAAGTAGACTAGCAATTCGCCAAAAATGAACAAACCCAAAGTTATCATGAAATCAAAAGTCACATTTCATTGGTTCGATTACAATCGAATTAGATAGCAATTCGCCAAAAATGAATAAACCGATGTTATCATGAAATCAAAGGCCACTTTTCCCTTGCACGATTCCAATCGATTTAGACTAGAAATTCGCCAAAAACGAACAAACCGAAGTTATCATGAAATTAAAAGCCACTTTTCACTTGCTCGATTCCAATCGATTTAGACTAGAAATTCGCCAAAAACGAACAAACCGAAGTTATCATGAAATTAAAAGCCACTTTTCACTTGCTCGATTCCAATCGATTTAGACTAGAAATTCGCCAAAAACGAACAAACCGAAGTTATCATGAAATTAAAAGCCACTTTTCACTTGCTCGATTCCAATCGATTTAGACTAGAAATTCGCCAAAAACGAACAAACCGAAGTTATCATGAAATTAAAAGCCACTTTTCACTTGCTCGATTCCAATCGATTTAGACTAGAAATTCGCCAAAAACGAACAAACCGAAGTTATCATGAAATTAAAAGCCACTTTTCACTTGCTCGATTCCAATCGATTTAGACTAGGAATTCGCCAAAAACGAACAAACCCGAAGTTATCATGAAATGAAAAACCACTTTTCTTTGGCTCGATTCCGATCGAATTAGACATGCAATTCGCCAAAAATGAACATACCCGAAGTTATCATGAAATCAAAAACCACTTTTCTTTGGCTGGATTCCAGTCGAATTAGGCTACCAATTCGCCTAAAACGAAAAAACTCGAAGTTATCATGAAATTAAAAACCACTTTTCATTAGTTCGATTCCAAGACTAGCAATTCGCCAAAAATGAACAAACTCGAAGTTATCATGAAATCAAAAACGACTTTTCATTGGCTCAATTCCAATCACGTTTGACTAGCAATTGGCAAAAATCGAAAAAACCCGAAGTTATCATGAAATCAAAAGCCACTTTTCATTGGCTGGATTCCAATCGAATTGGACTAGGAATTAGACTTGCAATTCGCCAAAAATGAACAAACCCGAAGTTATCAAGAAATGAAAAACTCCTTTTTATTGGCTCGATTCCAATCGAATTAGATAGCAGTTCACCAAAAACGAACAAACCTGAAGTTATTATGAAATGAAAATCCACTTTTTGTTGGCTCGATTCCAATCGATTTACACTAGCAATTCGCCAAAAATGAACAAACCCGAAGTTATCATGAAATGAAAAGCCACTTTTCTTTCGCTCGTTTCCAATCGAATTAGACTAGCAACTGGCCAAAAACGAAAAAACCTGAAGTTATCATGAAATCAAAAGCCACTTTTCATTGGCTCGATTCTAATCGAATTAGACTTGCAATTCGTCAAATATGAACAAACTCAAAGCTATCACGAAATGAAAAACTCCTTTTTATTGGCTCGATTCCAATCAAATTAGACAGCAGTTCACTAAAAACGAACAAACCCGAAGTTATCATGAAATGAAAAACCACTTTTCTTTGGCTCGATTCCAATCGAATTAGATAGCAATTCGCCAAAAACAAACAAACCCGAAGTTATCATGAAATCAAATGCTACTTTTCACTTGCTCGATTACAATCGATTTAGACTAGCAATTCGCCAAAAACGAACAAACCCAAAGTCATCATGAAAAGAAAAACCAATTTTCATTGGCTCGATTCCAATTGATTTAGACTACCAATTCGCCAAAAACGAACAAACTCGAAGTTGTCATGAGATGAAAAACAACTTTTCTTTGGCTTGATTCCAATCGAATTAGACTAGTAATTCGCCTAAAACGAAAAAACCCAAACTTATCCTGAAATCAAAAACCACTTTTCATTAGCTCGATCCCAAGACTAGCAATTCGCCAAAAACGAACAAACCTGAAGTTATCATGAATTCAAAAACCACTTTTCATTGGCCCAATTCCAATCATGTTAGACTAGCAATTTGCCAAAACGAACAAACCCGAAGTTATCGAGGAATGAAAAACCACTTTTCATTGGCTCGATTCCAATCGAATTAGACCACCAATTAACCAAAATGAACAAGCCCGAAGATATCATGATATTAAAAGTATGTTTCATTGGCTCGATTCCAATCGATTAGACTAGTGTTTCGCCAAAAATGAATAAGGCCAAAGTTATCATGAAATGAAAAACCGCTTTTCCTTAGCTCGATTCCAATCGAATTGGACTAGCAATTCGTCAAAAATGAACAAACCAAAGTTATCATGAAATGAAAAGCCACTTTTCTTTGGCTCAATTCCAATCGAATTAGACTAGAAATTCGCCAAAAATGAACAAACCAAAAGTTATCATGAAATCAAAAGCCACTTTTTATTGGCTCGATTTCAATCGATTTACACTAGCAATTCCCCAAAAATGAACAAACATGAGTTATCATGAAATGAAAAAACCAATTTTTATTGGCTCGATTCCAATTGAATTAGACTAGCAATTCGCCAAAAACGAACAAACCCGATGTTATAATGAAATCAAAATCCACTTTTCATTGGCTCGATTCCAATCGAATTGGACTAGCAATTCGCCAAATATGAACAAATCGAAAGTTATCACGAAATGAAAAACCCCTTTTCATCGGCTCGATTCCAATCGAATTAGACTAGCAATTCGCCAAAAACGAACAAACCTGATGTTATCATGAAATGAAAAAACCACATTTTATTGGCTCGATTCTAATTGAATTAGACTAGCAATTCACCAAAAACGAACAAACCCGAAGTTATAATGAAATCAAAATCCACTTTTCATTGGCTCGATTCCAATCGATTTAGACTAGCAATTCGCCAAAAACGAACAAACCCGAAGTTATAATGAAATCAAAATCCACTTTTCATTGGCTCGATTCCAATCGATTTAGACTAGCAATTCGCCAAAAGCGAAAAAAACCCGAAGTTATCATCAAAATGAAAAACCACTTTTCATTGTGTCGATTCCAAATGAATTAGACTAGGAATTCGCCAAAAACGAACAAACCCGGAGTTTTCATGAAATCAAAAACCACTTTTCATTAGCTCTATTCTAATCGAATTAGACTAGCAATTCGAGAAAAAAACAACAATCCCGAAGTTATCATAAAATCAAAAATCACTTTTCGTTGGCTCAATTCTAGTCAAATTAGACTAGCAATTCGCCAAAATCGAACAAATTCGATGTTATCATGAAATCAATAAAAACTTTATATTAGCTGGATTCAAATCGAATTAGACTTCCAATTCGCCAAAATGAATAAATCCAAAGATATCATGAAATCAAAGGCCACTTTTCATTGGCTCGATTCCAATCGATTAAGACTGGCGATTCGCCAAAAACGAAAAAACCCGAAGTTATCATGAAATTAAAAACAACATTTCTTTGGCTGGATTTCAATCGAGTTAGACTAGCAATTCTCTAAAAACGAACAAACCCAAAGTTATCATGAAATCAAAAGCCACTTTACATTGGCTCGATTCCAATAGATTTACACTGGCAACTCGCAAAAAATGAATAAACCCGAAGTTATCATGAAATGAAAAACCTCTTTTCTTGGTCTCGATTCCAATCCAATTAGACTAGCAATTCGTCAAAATCGAACAAACCCGAAGTTATCATGAAAGAAAAAGCAACTTTTCATTGGCTCGATTCCAATCGAATTGGACTACCAATTCGCCAAAAACGAACAAACCTGAAGTTATCATGAAATAAAAAATCACTTTTCATTGGCTCGATTCCAACCGAATTAGACTAGCAATTTGCCAAAAACGAACAAACCCGAAGTTATCATGAAATCAAAATCAACTTTTCATTAGATTGATTCCAATCAATTTAGATTAGCAATTCGCCAAAACGAACAAACCCGAATTTATCATGAAATGAAAAACCACCTTTCTTTGGCTCGATTCCAATTGAATTAGACTAGAAATTCGCAAAACACGAACAAACCCGAAGTTATCAAGAAATCAAAAGCCACTTTTCATTGGCTCGATTCCAATCGAATTGGACTAGCAGTTTGCCAAAAACGAACAAACCCGAAGTTATCACGAAATGAAAAACCCCTTTTCATTGGCTCGATTCCAATCAAATTTGACTAGCAGTTCGCCAAAAATGAACAAACCTGAAGTTATCATGAAATGAAAAACAACTTTTCATTGGCTCGATTCCAATCAAATTTGACTAGCAGTTCGCCAAAAATGAACAAACCTGAAGTTATCATGAAATGAAAAACAACTTTTCATTGGCTCGATTCCAATTGATTTAGACTACCAATTCTCCAAAAACAAACAAACCCGAAGTTATCATGAAATGAAAAATCACTTTTCTTTGGCTCGATTCCAATCGAATTAGACTAACAATTCGCCTAAAACGAAAAAACCCGAATTTATCATGAAATTGAAAACCACTTTTCATTAGCTCGATTCCAAGACTAGCAATTGGCCAAAAACGAACAAACCTGGAGTTATCATGAAATCAAAAACCACTTTTCATTGGCTCAATTCCAATCATGTTAGACTAACAATTGGCTAAAAATGAAAAAACCCAAAGTTATCATGAAATCAAAAGCCACTTTTCTTTGGCTCGATTCCAATCGAATTGGACTAGGAATTAGACTCGTAATTTGCCAAAAATGAACAGACCCGAAGTTATCACGAAATGAAAAACTCCATTTTATTGGCTCGATTCCAATCGAATTAGACAGCAGTTCACCAAAAATGAACAAACCTGAAGTTATTATGAAATGAAAAACCACTTTTTGTTGGCTCGATCCCAATCAATTTATACTAGCAATTCGCCAAAAACGAACAAACTGGAAGTTATCTTGAAATGAAAAACCACTTTTATTTGGCTCGATTCCAATCAAATTAGATAGCAATTCGCCAAAAACAAACAAACCCGAAGTTACCATGAAATCAAAACCAACTTTTCATTAGCTCGATTCCAATCGATTTAGACTAGCAATTCGTCGAAAAACTAACAAGCCCAAAGTTATCATGAAATGAAAAACCTCATTTCTTTGGCTCGATTCCAATCGAATTAGACATGCAATTCGCCAAAAATGAACAAACTCGAAGTTATCATGAAATCAAAAGCCAATTTTCATTGGCTCGATTCCAATCGAATTGGACTAGCAATTCGCCAAAAACGAACAAACCGGAAGCTATCATGAAATGAAAAACCACTTTTCATTAGGTCAATTCCAACCGAATGAGACTAGCAATTCGTCAAAAATGAACAAACCCGAAGTTATCATGAAATCAAAATCAACTTTTCATTAGTTTGATTCTAATCGATTTAGACCAGCAATTCGCCAAAACGAACAAACCCGAATTTATCATGAAATGAAAAACCACCTGTCTTTGGCTCGATTCCAATCGAATTAGACTAGAAATTCGCCAAACACGAACAATCCCGAAGTTATCATGAAATCAAAAGCCACTTTTCATTGGCTCGATTTTCACCAAAAACGAACAAAACCGAAGTTATCACGAAATGAAAAACCCCTTTTCATTGGCTCGATTCCAAAAAAATTTGACTAGCAGTTCGCCAAAAATGAACAAACCAGAAGTTTTCATGAAATGAAAAACAACTTTTCATTGGCTCGATTCCAATTGATTTCAACTACCAATTCGCCAAAAACAAACAAACCCGAAGTTATCATGAAATGAAAAATCACTTTTCTTTGGCTCGATTCCAATCGAATTACACTAGCAATTCGCCTAAAACGAAAAAACCCAAATTTATCATGAAATTGAAAACCAATTTTCATTAGCCCGATTCCAAGACTAGCAATTCGCCAAAAACGAACAAACCCGGAGTTTTCATGAAATCAAAAACCACTTTTCATTCGCTCAATTCCAATCATGTTAGACTAGCAATTGGCTAAAAATGAAAAAACCCGAAGTTATCATGAAATCAAAAGCCACTTTTCTTTGGCTCGATTCCAATCAATGGCTCGATTCCAATAAAATTGGACTAGCAATTCGCCAAAAAGGAACAAACACGAAGTTATCATGAAATGAAAATCCACTTTTCCTTGGCTCGATTCCAATCAAATTAGATAGCAATTCGCCCAAAACAAACAAATCCGAAGTTTCCATGAAATCAAAATCAACTTTTCATTAGCTCGATTCCAATCGATTTAGACTAGCAATTCGCCAAAAAACGAACAAACCCAAAGTTATCATGAAATGAAAAACCACTTTTCTTTGGCTCGATTCCAATCTAATAAGACATGCAATTCGCCAAAAATGAACAAACCCGAAGTTATCATGAAATCAAAAGCCACATTTCATTGGCTCGATTCCAATCGATTTAGACTAGCAATTCGCCAAAAACGAACAAACCCAAAGTTATCATGAAATGAAAAACCACTTTTCATTGGCTCGATTCCAATCGATTTAGACTAGCAATTCGCCAAAAACGAACAAACCCAAAGTTATCATGAAATGAAAAGTCACTTTTCATTGGCTCGATTCCAATCGAATTAGATAGCAATTCGCCAAAAACTAATCAACCGAAGTTATCATGAAATCAAAGGCCACTTTTCACTTGCACGATTCCAATCGATTTAGACAAGAAATTTGCCAAAAATGAACAAAACCGAAGTTATCATGAATTCAAAAGCCACTTTTCATTGGTTCGATTCCAATCGAATTTGATCGTAATTCACCAAAAACGATCAAACCGAAGTTATCATGAATCCAAAAGCCACTTTTCTTTGGCTCGATTCCAATCAATTTAGACTAGCAATTCGCCAAAACCAAACAAACCCAAAGTTATCATGAAATGAAGAACAACTTTTCATTGGCTCGATTCTAATCGAATTGGACTAGGAATTAGACTTGAGCAGTTCACCAAAAACGAACAAACTCGAAGTTGTCGTGAGATGAAAAACCACTTTTCTTTGGCTCGATTCCAATCAATTTAGACTAGCAATTCGCCAAAAAGGAACGCTCGATTCCAATCGAATTGGACTAGGAATTAGACTTGTAATTCGCCAAAAATGAACAAACCCGAAGTTATCATGAAATCAAAAATTCCTTTTTATTGGCTCGATTCCAATCGAATTAGACAGCAGTTCACCAAAAACGAACAAACCTGAAGTTATTATGAAATGAAAAACCACTTTTCTTTGGCTCGATTCCGATTGATTTAGACTACCAATTCGCCAAAAACGAACAAACTCGAAGTTGTCGTGAGATGAAAAACCACTTTTCTTTGGCTCGATTCCAGTCAAATTATACTACCAATTCGCCTAAAACGAAAAAAACCCGAAGTTATCATGACATTAAAAACCACTTTTCATTAGCTCGATTCCAAGACTAGCAATTCGCCAAAAACGAACAAACCCGAAGTTATCATGAAATTAAAAACCACTTTTCATTAGCTCGATTCCAAGACTAGCAATTCGCCAAAAACGAACAAACCCGAAGTTTTCAGGAAATGAAAAACAACCTTTCATTGGCTAAATTCCAATCATGTTAGACTAGCAATTGGCCAAAAATGAAAAAAACCCGAAGTTATCATGAATTCAATAGCCACTTCTCATTGGCTCGATTCCAATCGAATTAGATCACAATTTTCCAAAAAAGAACAAACCGAAGTTATCATGAAATCAAAAGCCACTTTTCACTTGCTCGATTCCAATCGATTTTCACTAGCAATTCGCCAAAAACGAAAAAGCCCGAAGTTATCATGAAATGAAGAACAACTTTTCATTGGCTCGATTCCAATTAATTTAAACTAGCAATTCGCCAAAACCAAACAAACCCAAAGTTATCATGAAATCAATGGCCACCTTTCAATGGCTCGATTCCAATAAAATTGGAATAGCAATTCGCCAAAAAGGAACAAACACGAAGTTATCATGAAATGAAAATCCACTTTTCCTTGGCTCGATTCCAATCAAATTAGATAGCAATTCGCAAAAACAAACAAACCCGAAGTTTCCATGAAATCAAAATCAACTTTTCATTAGCTCGATTCCAATCGATTTAGACTAGCAATTCGCCAAAAAACGAACAAACCCAAAGTTATCATGAAATGAAAAACCACTTTTCTTTGGCTCGATTCCAATCTAATAAGACATGCAATTCGCCAAAAATGAACAAACCCGAAGTTATCATGAAATCAAAAGCCACATTTCATTGGCTCGATTCCAATCGATTTAGACTAGCAATTAGCCAAAAACAAACAAACCCGAATTTATCACGAAATGAAAAACCACTTTTCTTTGGATCGATTCCAATCGAAGTAGACTAGCAATTCGCCAAAAACGAACAAACCCAAAGTTATCATGAAATGAAAAGTCACTTTTCATTGGCTCGATTCCAATCGAATTAGATAGCAATTCGCCAAAAACTAATAAACCGAAGTTATCATGAAATCAAAGGCCACTTTTCACTTGCACGATTCCAATCGATTTAGACAAGAAATTCGCCAAAAACGAACAAAATCGAAGTTATCATGAATTCAAAAGCCATTTTTCATTGGTACGATTCCAATCGAATTTGATCGTAATTCACCAAAAACGAACAAACCGAAGTTATCATGAAATCAAAAGCCACTTTTCACTTGCTCGATTCCAATCGATTTAGACTAGCAATTCGCCAAAACCAAACAAACCCAAAGTTATCATGAAATCAAAAGTCACTTTTCATTGGCTCGATTCCAATCGAATTAGACAGCAGTTCACCAAAAACGAACAAACCTGAAGTTATTATGAAATGAAAAACCACTTTTCTTTGGCTCGATTCCGATTGATTTAGACTACCAATTCGCCAAAAACGAAAAAACCCGAAGTTATCATGAAATGAAGAACAACTTTTCATTGGCTCGATTCCAATCGATTTAGACTAGCAATTCGCCAAAAATGAACAAACCCGAAGTTATCACGAAATCAAAAACTCCTTTTTATTGGCTCGATTCCAATCGAATTAGACAGCAGTTCACCAAAAACGAACAAACCTGAAGTTATTATGAAATGAAAAATCACTTTTCTTTGGCTCGATTTCGATTGATTTAGACTACCAATTCGCCAAAAACGAAAAAACTCGAAGTTGTCGTGAGATGAAAAACCACTTTTCTTTGGCTCGATTCCAGTCGAATTATACAACCAATTCGCCTAAAACGAAAAAAACCCGAAGTTATCATGAAATTAAAAATCACTTTTCATTAGCTCGATTCCAAGACTAGCAATTCGCCAAAAACGAACAAACCCGAAGTTATCATGAAATGAAAAACAACCTTTCATTGGCTCAATTCCAATCAAGTTAGACTAGCAATTGGCCAAAAAGGAAAAAAACCCGAAGTTATCATGAATTCAATAGCCACTTCTCATTGGCTCGATTCCAATCGAATTAGATCACAATTTTCCAAAAAAGAACAAACCGAAGTTATCATGAAATCAAAAGCCACTTTTCATTGGCTCGATTCTAATCGAATTGGACTAGGAATTAGACTTGTAATTCGCCAAAAATGAACAAACCCGAAGTTATCATGAAATCAAAAGCCACATTTCATTGGCTCGATTCCAATCGATTTAGACTAGCAATTCGCCAAAAAACGAACAAACCCGAAGTTATCATGAAATGAAAAACCACTTTTCTTTGGCTCGATTCCAATCTAATAAGACATGCAATTCGCCAAAAATGAACAAACCCGAAGTTATCATGAAATCAAAAGCCACATTTCATTGGCTCGATTCCAATCGATTTAGACTAGCAATTCGCCAAAAAACGAACAAACCCGAAGTTATCATGAAATGAAAAACCACCTTTCATTGGCTCAATTCCAATCATGTTAGACTAGCAATTGGCCAAAAACGAAAAAACCCGAAGTTATCATGAAATCAAAAGCCACTTTTCATTGGCTCGATTCCAATCGAATTGGACTAGGAATTAGACTTGCAATTCGCCAAAAATGAACAAACCCGAAGTGATCACGAAATGAAAAACTCCTTTTTATTAGCTCGATTCCAATTGAATTAGACAGCAGTTCACCAAAAATGAACAAACCTGAAGTTATTATGAAATGAAAAACCACGTTTCGTTGGCTCGATTCCAATCGATTTACACTAGCAATTCGCCAAAAATGAACAAACCCGAAGTTATCATGAAATGAAAAGCCATTTTCTTTGGCTCATTACAATCGAATTAGACTAGCAATTGGCCAAAAATGAAAAAATCCGAAGTTACCATTAAATCAAAAGCCACTTTTCATTGGCTCGATTCGAATCGAATTGGACTAGGAATTAGACTTGCAATTCGCCAAATATGAACAAACCCGAAGTTATCACGAAATGAAAAACTCCTTTTTATTGGCTCGATTCCAATCGAATTAGACAGTAGTTCACTAAAAACGAACAAACCTGAAGTTATTATGAAATGAAAAACCACTTTTCGTTGGCTCGATTCCAATCGATTTAGACTAGCAATTCACCAAAAACGAACAAACCCGAAGTTATCCTGAAATGAAAAACAACTTTTCATTGGCTCAATTCCAGTCAATTTAGACTAGCAATTCGCCAAAAATGAACAAACCCAAAGTTATCATGAAATGAAAAACCACTTTTCTTTAGCTTGATTCCAATCAAATTAGATAGCAATTCACCAAAAACAAACAAACCCGAGGTTATCATGAAATCAAAAACCACTTTTCACTTGCTCGATTCCAACCGATTTAGACTAGCAATTCGCCAAAAACGAACAAACCCGAAGCTATCATGAAAAGAAAAACCAATTTTCATTGGCTCGATTTCGATTGATTTAGACTACCAATTTGCCAAAAATGAACAAACTCGAAGTTGTCATGAGATGAAAAACCACTTTTCTTTGGCTCGATTCCAATCGAATTAGACTAGCAATTCGCCCAAAACGAAAAAACCCGAAGTTATCCTAAAATTAAAAAGCACTAAGACTAGCAATTCGCCAAAAATGAACAAACCCGAAGTTATCATGAAATCAAAAACCACTTTTCATTGGCTCAATTCCAATCATGTTAGACTAGCAATTCGCCAAAACGGACAAACCTGAAGTTATCGTGGAATGAAAAACCACTTTTCATTGGCTTGGTTCCAATCGATTTAGACTACCAATTCACCAAAACGAACAACCCGAAGATATCATGATATTAAAACACTTTTCAGTGGCTCGATTCCAATCGATTAGACTAGTGTTTCGCCAAAAATGAACAAACCCGAAATTATCATAAAATGAAAAACCACTTTTCCTTAGCTCGATTCCAATCGAATTGTACTAGCTATTCGTAAAAAATGAACAAACCAAAGTTATCTTGAAATGAAAAACCACTTTTCTTTGGCACAATTCCAATCGAATTAGACTAGCAATTCGCCAAAAATGAACAAACCCAAAGTTATCATGAAATCAAAAGCCACTTTTCATTGGCTCGATTTCAATCGATTTACACTAGCAATTCACTAAAAACGAACAAACTAGAATTTATCATGAAATGAAAAAGCACTTTTCTTTGGCTCGATTCCAATCGAATTAGACTAGCAATTCGTAAAAAATGAACATACCCGAAGTTATCATGAAATCAAAAACCACTTTTCATTAGATCTATTCTAATCGAATTGGACTAGCAATTCGCGAAAAAAACAACAATCCCGAAGTTATCATAAAATCAAAAAATCACTTTTCGTTGGCTCAATTCCAGTCAAATTAGACTAGCAATTCGCCAAAATCGAACAAATTCGATGTTATCATGAAATCAAAAACCACTTTTCATTAGATCTATTCTAATCGAATTAGACTAGCAATTCGCCAAAATCGAACAAATTCGATGTTATCATGAAATCAAAAAAAACTTTATATTAGCTGGATTCAAATCGAATTAGACTTCCAATTCGCCAAAACGAATAAACCCGAAGATATTATGAAATTAAAGGCCACTTTTCATTGGCTCAATTCCAATCGATTAAGACTAGCGATTCGCGAAAAACAAAAAAACCCGAAGTTATCATGAAATGAAAAACAACATTTCTTTGGCTGGATTCCAATCGAATTAGACTAGCAATTCTCCAAAAATGAACAAACCCAAAGTTATCATGAAATCAAAACCCACTTTTCATTGGCTCGATTCCAATAGATTTACACTGGCAATTCGCAAAAAACGAATAAACCCGAAGTTATCATGAAATGAAAAACCACTTTTCTTGGTCTCGATTCCAATCCAATTAGACTAGCAATTTGCCAAAACCGAACAAACCCGAAGTTCCCATGAAATAAAAAGCAACTTTTCATTGGCTCGATTCCAATCGAATTGGACTAGCAATTCGCTAAAAATGAACAAACCTGAAGTTATCATGAAATAAAAAACCACTTTTCATTGGCTCGATTCCAACCGTATTAGACTAGCAATTCGCCAAAAACGAACAAACCCGAAGCTATCATGAAATCAAAATCAACTTTTCATTAGTTCGATTCCAATCGATTTAGACTAGCAATTTGTCATAACGAACAAACCCAAATTTATCATGAAACAAAAAACCACTTTTCTTCGGCTCGATTCCAATCGAATTAGACTAGAAATTCGCCAAACACAAACAAACCCGAAGTCATCATGAAATCAAAAGCCACTTTTCATTGGCTCGATTCCAATAGAATTGAACTAGCAGTTCGCCAAAAGCGAACAAACCCGAAGTTATCACGAAATGAAAAACCCCTTTTCATTGGCTCGATTCCAATCGAATTTGACTAGTAGTTAGCCAAAAATGAACAAACTTGAAGTTATCATGAAATGAAAAACAACTTTCATTGGCTCGATTCCAACTGATTTAGACTACCAATTCGCCAAAAACAAACAAACCCGAAGTTATCATGAAATGAAAAATCACTTTTCTTTGGCTCGATTCCAATCAAATTAGACTAGCACTTCACCCAAAATGAAAAAACCCTAATTTATCATGAAATTAAAAACCACTTTTCATTAGCTCGATCCCAAGACTAGCAATTCGCCAAAAACGAACAAACCCGGAGTTATCATGAAATCAAAAACCACTTTTCATTGGCTCAATTCCAATCATGTTAGACTAGCAATTAGCTAAAAACGAAAAAACCCGAAGTTATCATGAAATCAAAAGCCACTTTACTTTGGCTCGATTCCAATCGAATTGGACTAGGAATTAGACTTGTAATTCGCCAGAAATGAACAAACCCGAAGTTATCACGAAATGAAAAACTCCTTTTTATTGGCTCGATTCCAATCGAATTAGACAGCAGTTCACCAAAAACAAACAAACCTGAAGTTATTATGAAATGAAAAACCACTTTTCGTTGGCTCGATTCCAATCGATTTACGCTAGCAATTCGCCAAAAATGAACAAACTAGAAGATATCATGAAATGAAAAATCACTTTTCTTTGGCTCGATTCCAATCGAATTAGACTAGCAATTCGCCAAAAATGAACAAACTAGAAGATATCATGAAATGAAAAATCACTTTTCTTTGGCTCGATTCCAATCGAATTAGACTAGCAATTCGCCAAAAATGAACAAACTAGAAGATATCATGAAATGAAAAACCACTTTTCGTTGGCTCGATCCCAATCGATTTACACTAGCAATTCGCCAAAAATGAACAAACTAGAAGATATCATGAAATGAAAAATCACTTTTCTTTGGCTCGATTCCAATCGAATTGGACTAGCAATTTGCGAAAAATGAACAAACCCTAAGTTATCATGAAATCAAAAGCCACTTTTCATTGGCTCGATTCCAATCGAATTGGAATAGCAGTTCGACAAAAATGAACAAACTTGAAGTTATCATGAAATGAAAAAACCACTTTTTATTGGCTCCATTCCAATTGAATTAGACTAGCAATTCGCCAAAAACGAACAAACCCGAAGTTATAATGAAATCAAAAATCCACTTTTCATTGGCTCGATTCCAATCTATTTAGATTAGCAATTCGCCAAATATGAACGAACCAGAAGTTATCATTAAAATGAAAAACCACTTTTCATTGGTTCGATTCCAGTCGAATTTGACTAGCGATTCGCCAAAAATGAAAAACCTGAAGTTTTCATGAAATCAAAAACCACTTTTCATTAGTTCTATTCTAATCGAATTTGACTAGCAATTTGCAAAAAAAAAAGAACAAACCTTATGTTATCATAAAATCAAAAATCACCTTTTGTTGGCTCAATTCCAGTCAAATTAGACTAGCAATTCGCCAAAAAGAACAAATTCGATGTTATCATGAAATCAAAAACAACTTTCCATTAGCTGGATTCAAATCAAATTAGAATTCCAATTCGCCAAGACGACCAAACCTAAAGATATCATATATCAAAAGCCACTTTTCATTGGCTCGATTCCAATCGATTAAGACTAGTGATTCACCAAAAACGAAGAAACCCGAAGTTATCATGAAATTAAAAACAACATTTCTTTGGCTCGATTCCAATCGAATTAGACTAGCAATTCGCCAAACTCGAACAAACCCGAAGTTATCATGAAATAAAAAGACACTTTCCATTGGCTCGATTCCAATCGAATTGGACTAGCAATTCCCCAAAAATGAATAAAGCTGAAGTTATCATGAAATGAAAAACCACTTTTCATTGGCTCGATTCCAATCGAATTACACTAGCAATTCGCCAAAAATGAAGAAACCCGAACTTATCATGAAATGAAAAACCACTTTTCTTTGGCTCGATTCCAATCTAATTAGACTAGAAATTGGCCAAAGACGAACAAACCCGAAGTTATCATGAAATCAAAAGCTACTTTTCATTGGCTCGATTCCAATCGAATTGGACTAGCAATTCGCAAAAAATGAACAGACCCAAAGTTATCACGAAATGAAAATACCCTTATCATTGGCTCGATTCCAATCGAATTTGACTAGCAGTTTCCCAAAATCGAACAAACCTGAAGCTATCATGAAATGAAAAACCACTTTTTATTGGCTCGATTCCAATTGAATTAGACTGGCAACTCGCCAAAAATGAACAAACCCGAAGTTATAATGATATTAAAATCCACTTTTCATTGGCTCGATTCCAATCGATTTAGACTAGCAATTTACCAAAAATGAACAAACCCGAAGTTATCATCAAAATGAAAAACCACTTTTCA
The DNA here is from genome assembly GCF_002742605.1 of Olea europaea var. sylvestris. Lineage (NCBI taxonomy): Eukaryota > Viridiplantae > Streptophyta > Magnoliopsida > Lamiales > Oleaceae > Olea > Olea europaea. The sequence goes on from NW_019236224.1 coordinate 24,898, forward strand.
TTGGCCCGATTCCAATCGAATTAGACTAGCAATTCGCCAAAAAAGAACAAACCCAAAGTTATCATGAAATCAAAAACCACTTTTCATTAGCTCGATTCTAATCGAATTAGACTAGCAATTCGCGAAAAAAGAACAAACTCGAAGTTATCATGAAACCAAAAATCACTTTTCGTTGGCTCAATTCCAGTCAAATTAGACTAGCAATTCGCCAAAAATGAAAAAATTCGAAGTTATAATGAAATCAAAAGCTACTTTTCATTAGCTGGATTCCATTCGATTTGGACTAGCAATTCGCCACAGACGAACGAGCCAAAAGTTATCATGAAATGAAAAACCTATTTTCATTTGCTCAATTCCAATCGAATTAGACTAGCAGTTCGCCAAAAATGAAAATCCCGAAGTTACCATGAAATCAAAATCATCTTTTCTTTAGCTCGATTCCAATCGATTTAAACTAGCGATTCGATAAAAACGAACAAACACGAAGTCATCATGAAATGAAAAACAACTTTTCTTTGACTTGATTCCAATCGAATTAGACTAGCAATTCGCCAAAAAACGAACAAACCCAAAGTTATCATGAAATCAAAAGCCACTTTTCACTGGCTCGATTCCAATCGATTTGGACTAGCAATTCGCCAAAAACGAACAAACCCAAAGTTATCAAGAAATGAAAAACCACTTTTCTTTGGCTCGATTTCAATCGAATTAGACATGCGATTCTCCACAAACAAACAAACCCGAAGTTATCATGACATGAAACAACTTTTTTCATTGGCCCGATCCCAATCGAATTAGAATAACAATTCTCCAAAAATGAGCAAACCAAAAGTTATCATGAAATCAAAATCAACTTTTCATTAGCTCGATTCCAATTGATTTAGATTACCAATTCGCCAAAAAGGAACAAACCCAAAGTTATCATGAAATGAAATACCATTGATCTTTGGCTCGATTCCAATCGAATTAGACTAGCAATTTGCCAAAAACGAACTAACCCAAAGTTATCATAAAATCAAAAGCCACTATTCATTGGCTCGATTCCAATCGAATTGGACTAGCAATTCGCCAAAAAGAACAAACCCGAAGTTATCACGAAATGAAGAACCACTTTTCGTTGGCTCGATTCCAATCGAATTAGACATGCGATTCGCCAAAAACAAACAAACCCGAAGTTATCATGAAATGAAACACCTCTTTTCATTGGCTCGATTCCAATTGAATTAGACTAACAATTCGCCAAAAACGAGTAAACCAAAAGTTATCATGAAATCAAAATCAACTTTTCATTAGCTCGATTCCAATCGATTTAGACTAGCAATTCGCCAAAAACGAACAAACCCGGAGTTATCACGAAATGAAAAACCACTTTTCTCTGGCTCGATTCCAATGGAATTAGACTAGCAATTCGCCAAAAACGAACAAACTCGAAGTTATCAAGAAATCAAAAGCCACTTTTCATTGGCTCGATTCTAATCGAAATAAATAGCAATTTGCCAAAAACGAATAAATCGAAGTTATCATAAAATCAAAAGCCACTTTTCACTTGCATGATTCCAATCGATTTAGACTAGCAATTCGCCAAAAATGAACAAACCCGAAGTTATCATGAAATCAAAAGCCACTTTTCATCGGCTCGATTCCAATCCAATTGGATCGCAATTCGCCAAAAATGAACAAATCGAAGTTATCATGAAATCAAAATCCACTTTTCACTTGCTCGATTCCAATCGATTTAGACTTGCAATTCGCCAAAAATGAACAAACCCGAAGTTATCATGAAATGAAGAACCACTTTTTATTGGCTCGATTCCAATCGATTTAGACTAGCAATTCGCCAAAAATAAACAAACCCGAAGTTATCATGAAATGAAAAACCACTTTTCTTTGGATCAATTCCAATCGAATTAGACTAGCAATTCGCCAAAAATGAACAAACCTAAAGTTATCCTGAAATTAAAAACCACTTTTCATTAGCTCGACTCCAATCGAATTAGACAAGCAATTCGCCAAAAACGAACAAACCCGAAGTTATCGTGAAATGAAAAACCACTTTTTTTAGCTTGATTCCAATCGAATTAGACTAGCAATTCAGCAAAAACGAACAGACCCAAACTTATCATGAAATGAAAAACCTCTTTTCTTTGGCTCGATTCCAATCGAATTAGATAACAATTCGCCAAAAAAGAACAAACCCAAAGTTATCATGAAATCAAATGCCACTTTTCATTTGCTCGATTCTAATCGATTTAGACTAGCAATTCGCCAAAAACGAACAAACCCTAAGTTATCATGAAACGAAAAACAACTTTTCTTTAGCTTGATTCCAATCGAATTCGACTAGTAATTCGCCAAAAACAAACAAACACGAAGTTATCTTGTCATTTGCTCGATTCCAATCTATTTTGTCTAGCAATTCTCCAAAAATGAATAAACCTGAAGTTATCATGAAATGAAAAACCACTTTTTCTTAGCTCGATTCCAATTGAATTAGACTAGCAATTCACCAAAAATGAACAAACCCGAAGTTATCTGGAAATCAAAAGACCCTTTTCATTGGCTCGATTCCAATCTATTTAGACTAGCAATTCGCCAAAAATGAACAAACTTGGAGTTACCACGAAATGAAAAACCACGTTTCTCTGGCTCGATTCCAATCGAATTAGACTAGCAATTCGCCAAAAACGAACAAACTCAAAGTTATCATGAAATCAAAAGCCATTTTTCATTGGCTCGATTCTAATCGAAATAAATAGCAATTCGCCAAAAACGAATAAATCGAAGTTATCATAAAATCAAAAGCCACTTTTCACTTGCACGATTCCAATCGATATAGACTAGCAATTCGCCAAAAATGAACAAACCCGAAGTTATCATGAAATCAAAAGCCACTTTTCATCGGTACGATTCCAATCCAATTAGATCGCAATTCGCCAAAAATGAACAAACTCGAAGTTATCATGAAATGAAAAACCACTTTTTCTTAGCTCAATTCCAATCGAATTAGACTAGCAATTCACCAAAAATGAACAAACCCGAAGTTATCTAGAAATCAAAAGCCCCTTTTCATTGGCTCGATTCCAATCTATTTAGACTAGCAATTCACCAAAAACGATCAAACCCAAAGTTATCAGGAAATGAAAAGCCACTTTTCTCTGGCTCGATTCCAATCGAATTAGACTAGCAATTCGCCAAAATCGAACAAACCCGAAGTTATCCTGAAATCAAAAGCCACTTTTCTTTGGCTCGATTACAATCGAATTAGACTAGCAATTCGCAAAAAATGAACAACCCCGAAGTTATCATGAAATCAAAATCAACTTTTCATTAGCTATATTCCAATTGATTTAGACTTGCGATTCGCCAAAGATGAACAAACCCGAAGTTATCATGAAATGAAAAACAACTGTTCTTTGCCTCGATTCCAATCGAATTAGACTAGCCATTCGCCAAAGATGAACTAACCCGAAGTTATCATGAAATCAAAATCAACTTTCATTAGCTCGATTCCAATAGATTTAGACAAGCTATTCGCTAAAAAGGATCAAACCCGATGTTATCATGAAATGTAAAACCATTGTTCTTTGGCTCGATTCCAACGGAATTAGACTAGCAATTCGCCAAAAATGAACTAGCCCAAAATTATCATGAAATCAAATGCCACTTTTTACTGGCTGGATTCCAATCGAATTGGACTAGAAATTCGCCAAAAATGAACAAACCCGTAGTTATCATGAATTGAAAACCCACTTTTCATTTGCTCGATTCCAATCGAATTGGACGAGTAATTCGCCAAAAATGAACAAACTCGAACTTATCATGAAATCAAAATCTGCTTTTCATTAGCCCGATTCTAATCGATTTAGACTAGCAATTCTTCAAAAACGAACAAACCCAAAGTTATCATGAAATGAAAAACCACTTTTCGTTGGCTCGATTCCAATTGAATTAGACTTGCAATTCGCCAAAAATGAACAAACTTGAAGTTATCATGAAATCAAAAGCCAGTTTTCATTGGCTCGATTCCAATCGATTTAGACTTGCGATTCGCCAAAAACGAACAAACCCGAAGTTATCATGAAATCAAAAGCCACTTTTCATTGGCTCGATTCCAATCGAATTGCACTAGCAATTCGCCAGAAACGAACAAACCCGAAGTTATCATGAAATGAAAAATAACTTTTCATTGACTCGATTCCAATCGAAATAGACTAGCATTCACCAAAAATGAACAAACCTTAAGTTATCATGAAATCAAAATCAACTTTTCATTAGCTCGATTCAAATCGATTTAGACTAGCATTTCACCAAAAAGGAACAAACCCGAAGTTATCATGAAATGAAAAACCACTTTTCGTTGGCTCGATTCCAATTGAATTAGACTTGCAATTCGCCAAAAATGAACAAACTTGAAGTTATCATGAAATCAAAAGCCAGTTTTCATTGGCTCGATTCCAATCGATTTAGACTTGCGATTCGCCAAAAACGAACAAACCCGAAGTTATCATGAAATCAAAAGCCACTTTTCATTGGCTCGATTCCAATCGAATTGCACTAGCAATTCGCCAGAAACGAACAAACCCGAAGTTATCATGAAATGAAAAATAACTTTTCATTGACTCGATTCCAATCGAAATAGACTAGCATTCACCAAAAATGAACAAACCTTAAGTTATCATGAAATCAAAATCAACTTTTCATTAGCTCGATTCAAATCGATTTAGACTAGCATTTCACCAAAAAGGAACAAACCCGAAGTTATCATGAAATGAAAAACCACTGTTCTTTGGCTCGATTCCAATCGAATTAGACTAGCAATTCGCTAAAAACGAATTAACCCAAAGTGATCAAGAAATCAAAAGCCACTTTTCATTGGTTCGATTCCAATCTTATTGGACTAGCAATTCGCCAAAAATGAACAAACCCAAAGTTATCATGAAATGGAAAACCACTTTTCATTGCCTCGATTCCAATCGAATTAGACTAGCGATTCGCCAAAAATGAGCAAACCCGAAGTTATCATGAAATCAAAGTCAACTTTTCATTAGCTCGATTCCAATAGATTTAGACTAGCAATTCGCCAAAAAGGAACAAACTCGAAGTTATCATGAAATGAAAAACCACTGTTTTTTAGCTCGATTCCAATCTAATTAGTCTAGCAGTTTGCCAAAAACGAACTAACCCAAAGTTATCATGAAATCAGAAGCTACTTTTCATTGGCTCGACTCCAATTGAATTGGACTAGCAATTCGCCAAAAATGAACAAACCCAAAGTTATCATGAAATGAAGAACCACTTTTCATTGGCTCGATTCCAATCGATTTAGATTAGCAATTCGCCAAAAATGAACAAACCCGAAGTTATCACGAAATGAAAAACCACTTTTCTTTGGCTCGATTCCAATCGAAGTAGACTAGCAATTCGCCAAAAATGAACAAACCTAAAGTTATCATGAAATCAAAAGTCGCTTTTCATTGGCTCGATTCCAATTGAATTATATAGCAATTCGCCAAAAACGAATAAACCGAAGTTATCATGAAATCAAAGGCCACTTTTCACTGGCACGATTCCAATCTATTTAGACTAGAAATTCGTCAAAAATGAACAAACCCGAAGTTATCATGAATTCAAAAGCCACTTTTCATTGGCACAATTCCAATCGAATTAGATCGCAATTTGCCAAAAATGACAAAACCGAAGTTATCATGAAATCAAAAGCCACTTTTCACTTGCTCGATTCCAATCGATTTAACTAGCAATTTGCCAAAAACGAACAAATTCGAAGTTATCATGAAATGAAGAACAACTTTTCATTGGCTCGATTCCAATCTATTTAGACTAGCAATTCGCCAAAAACGAACAAACTCGGAGTTATCATGAAATGAAAAATCACTTTTCTTTGGCTCGATTCCAATCGAAGTAGACTAGCAATTCGCCAAAAACGAACTAACCCGAAGTTATCATGAAATCAAAAGCCACTTTTCATTGGCTCGATTCCAATCGAATTGGAATTAGCAATTCGCGAAAAACGAACAAACCCGAAGTTATCATGAAATCAAAAGCCACTTTTCATTGGCTCGATTCCATTCGAATTGCACTAGCAATTCGCCAAAAATGAACAAACCCGACGTTATAATGAAATGAAAAACTACTTTTCATTGGCTCGATTCCAATCGAATTAGACTAGCAATTCGTCAAAAACGAACAAACCGATGTTATCATGAAATCAAAGGCCTCCTTTCCCTCGCACGATTCCAATCGATTTAGAATAGAAATTCGTCAAAAATGAACAAACCCGAAGTTATCATGCATTGAAAAGCCACTTTTCATTAGCTCGATTCCAATCGAATTAGATCACAATTCGCCAAAAATGAACAAACCGAAGTTATCATGAAATCGAAAGCCACTTTTCACTTGCTCGATTCCAATCGATTTAGACTTGTAATTCGCCAAAAACGAACAAACTCAAAGTTATCATGAAATGAAGAACAACTTTTCATTGGCTCGATTCCAATCAATTTAGACTAGCAATTCCCCAAAATCGAACAAAACCAAAGTTATCATGAAATTAATGGCCACTTTTCATTTCCTCGATTCCAATAAAATTGGACTAGCAATTCGCCAAAAACGAACAAACACGAAGTTATCATGAAATGAAAATCCACTTTTCTTTGGCACGATTCCAATCAAATTAGATAGCAATTCGCCAAAAACAAACAAACCCGAAGTTACCATGAAATCAAAATCAACTTTTCATTAGCTCGATTCTAATCGATTTAGGCTAGCAATTCGCCAAAAAATGAACAAACCCGAAGTTATTATGAAACGAAAAACCACTTTTCTTTGGCTTGATTCCAATCGAATTAGACATGCAATTTGCTAAAAATGAACAAACCCGAAGTTATCATGAAATCAAAAGCCACTTTTTATTGGCTCGATTCCAATCGACTTAGACCAGTAATTCGCCAAAAACGAACAAACCCGAAGTTATCATGAAATCAAAAGCCAATTTTCATTGGCTCGATTCCAATTGAAATAGACTAGCAATTCACCAAAAATGAACTAACCAGAAGTTATCATGAAATCAAAAGCCACTTTTCATTGGCTCGATTCCAATCGAATTGGACTAGCAATTTGCCAAAAATGAACAAACCCCAAGTTATCTTGAAATCAAAAGCTACTTTTCATTTGGTCGATTCCAATCGAATTGCACTAGCAATTCGCCAAAAACGAACAAACCCGATGTTATAATTAAATGAAAAACTACTTTTCATTGGCTCGATTCCAATCGAATTAGACTAGCAATTCGCTAAAAAAGAACAAACCGATGTTATCATGAAATCAAAGGCCACTTTTCCTTGCACGATTCCAATCGATTTAGAATAGAAATTAGCCAAAAACGAACAAACCCGAAGTTATCATGAATTCAAAAGCCACTTTTCATTAGCTCGATTCCAATCGAATTAGATCACAATTAGCCAAAAATGAACAAACCGAAGTTATCATGAAATCAAAAAGCCACTTTTCACTTGCTCGATTCCAATCGATTTAGACTAGCAATTCGCCAAAAATGAACAAACCCAAAGTTATCATGAAATGAAGAACAACTTTTCGTTGGCTCGATTCCAATCAATTTAGACTAGCAATTTGCCAAAACCGAACAAACCCAAAGTTATCATGAAATCAATGGCCACTTTTCATTTACTCGATTCCAATAAAATTGGATTAGCAATTCGCCAAAAACGAACAAACACGAAGTTATCATGAAATGAAAATCCACTTTTCCTTGGCTCGACTCCAATCAAATTAGATAGCAATTCGCCAAAAACAAACAAACCCGAAGTTACCATGAAATCAAAATCAACTTTTCATTGGCTCAATTCCAATCGATTTAGACTAGCAATTCGCCAAAAAACGAACAAACTCGAAGTTATCATGAAATAAAAAACCACTTTTCTTTGGCTCGATTCCAATCGAATTAGACATGCAATTCGCCGAAAACGAACAAACCCGAAGTTACCATGAAATCAAAAGCCACTTTTCATTGGCTCGATTCCAATTGATTTAGACTAGCAATTCACCAAAAATGAACAAACCCGAAGTTATCACGAAATGAAAAACCGCTTTTCTTTGGATCAATTCCAATCGAAGTAGACTAGCAATTCGCCAAAAATGAAAAAACCCAAAGTTATCATGAAATCAAAAGTCACTTTTCATTGGCTCGATTCCAATCGAATTAGATAGCAATTCGCCAAAAACGAATAAACCGAAGTTATCATGAAATCAAAGGCCACTTTTCACTTGCACGATTCCAATCGATTTAGACTAGAAATTCGCCAAAAAAGAACAAACCCGAAGTTATCATGAATTTAAAAGTCACTTTTCATTGGCCCGATTCCAATCGAATTAGATCGCAATTCGCCAAAAATCAACTAACCCGAAGTTATCATGAAATCAAAAGTCACTTTTCATTGGCTCGATTCCAATCGAATTGGGCTAGCAATTCGGCAAAAATGAACAAACCCGAAGTTATCATGAAAACAAAATCCACTTTTCATTGGCTCGATTCCAGTCGATTAAGACTAGCAATTCGCCAAAACCGAACAAACCCAAAGTTATCATGAAATCAAAGGCCACTTTTCATTGGCTCGATTCCAATAGAATTGGACTAGCAATTCGCCAAAAACGAACAAACACGAAGTTATAATGAAATGAAAAACCACTTTTCTTTGGCTCAATTCCAATCAAATTAGATAGCAATTAGCCAAAAATGAACAAACCTGAAGTTATCAGGAAATCAAAATCAACTTTTCATTAGCTCGATTCCAATCGATTTAGACTAGCAATTCGCCTAAAAACGAACAAACCCGAAGTTATTATGAAATGAAAAACCACTTTTCTTTGGCTCGATTCCAATCGAATTAGACATGCAATTCGCCAAAAATGAACAAACCCGAAGTTATCATGAAATCAAAAGCCACTTTTCATTGGCATGATTCCAATCGATTTAGACCAGCAATTCGCCAAAAACAAACAAACCCGAAGTTATCATGAAATCAAAAGCCAATTTTCATTGGCTCGATTTCAATCAAATTGCACTAGCAATTCACCAGAAATGAACAAACCCGAAGTTATCATGAAATGAAAAATAACTTTTCATTTACTCGATTCCAATCGAATTAGACTAGCATTCACAAAAAATGAACAAACCTTAAGTTATCATGAAATCAAAATCAACTTTTCATTAGCTCGATTCCAATCGATTTAGACTAGCAATTCGCCAAAAAGGAACAAACCCGAAGTTATCATGAAATGAAAAACCACGGTTCTTTGGCTCGATTCCAATCTAATTAGACTAGCAATTCGCCAAAAATGAACTAACACAAAGTTATCATGAAATCAAAAGCCACTTTTCATTAGTTCGATTCCAATCGAATTGGACTAGCAATTCGCCAAAAATGAACAAACCCAAAGTTATCATGAAATGGAAAATCACTTTTCATTGGCTCGATTCCAATCGAATTAGACTAGCGATTCGTCAAAAACGAACAAACCTGAAGTTATCATGAAATCAAAATCAACTTTTCATTAGCTCGATTCCAATCGATTTAGACTAGAAATCGCCAAAAAGGAACAAGCCCAAAGTTATCATGAAATGAAAAACCACTATTCTTTGGCTCGATTCCAATCTAATTAGACTAGCAATTTGCCAAAAATGAACTAACCCAGTGTTATCTTCAAATCAAAAGCCACTTTTCATTGGCTCGATTCCAATCGAATTGGACTTGGAATTAGACTTGCAATTCCCCAAAAATGAACAATCTCGAAGTTGTCACGAAATGAAAAACTCCTTTTTATTGGCTCGATTCCATTCGAATTAGACAGCAGTTCACCAAAAAAGAACAAACCTGAAGTTATTATGAAATGAAAAACCACTTTTCGTTGGCTTGATTCCAAACGATTTACACTAGCAATTCGCCAAAAACGAACGAAATAGAAGTTATCATGAAATGAAAAACCACTTTTCCTCGGCTCGATTCCAATCGAATTGGACTAGCAATTCGCCAAAAATGAACAAACCTGAAGTTATCATGAAATCAAAAGCCACTTTTCACTTGCTCGATTCCAATCGATTTAAATAGCAATTTGCCAAAAACGAACAAATTCGAAGTTATCATGAAATGAAGAACAACTTTTCATTGGCTCGATTCCAATCTATTTAGACTAGCAATTCGCCAAAAACGAACAAACCCGAAGTTATCATGAAATGAAAAATCACTTTTCTTTGGCTCGATTCCAATCGATGCAGACTAGCAATTCGCCAAAAACGAACTAACCCGAAGTTATCATGAAATCAAAAGCCACTTTTCATTGGCTCGATTCCAATCGACTTAGATAGCAATTCGCCAAAAACGAACAAATCGATGTTATCATGAAATCAACGGCAACTTTTCCCTTGCACGATTCAAATCGATTTAGAATAGAAATTCGCCAAAAACGAACAAACCCGAAGTTATCATGAATTGAAATGCCACTTTTCATTGGCTCGATTCCAATAGAATTAGATCGCAATTCACCAAAAATGAACAAACCGAAGTTATCATGAAATCAAAAGCCACTTTTCACTTGCTCGATTCCAATCGATTTAGACTAGCAATTCGCCAAAAATGAACAAACCGAAGTTATCATGAAATCAAAAGCCACTTTTCACTTGCTCGATTCCAATCGATTTAGACTAGCAATTCGCCAGAAAAGAACAAACCCGAAGTTATCATGAAATGAAGAACAACTTTTCATTGGCTCGATTCCAATCAATTTAGGCTAGCAATTCACCAAAACCGAACAAACCCAAAGTTATCATGAAATCAATGGCCACTATTCATTGGCTCGATTCCAATAAAATTGGACTAGCAATTGGCCAAAAATGAACAAACACGAAGTTATCATGAAATGAAAATCCACTTTTCCTTGGCTCGATTCCAATCAAATTAGATAGCAATTCGCCAAAAACAAACAAACCCGAAGTTACCATGAAATCAAAATCAACTTTTCATTAGCTCGATTCCAATCGATTTAGACTAGCAAATCGCCAAAAAATGAACAAACCCGAAGCTATCATGAAATGAAAAACCACTTTTCTTTTGCTCGATTCCAATCGAATTAGATATGCAATTCGCCAAAAATGAACAAACCCGAAGTTATCATGAAATCAAAAGCCACTTTTCATTGGCTCGATTCCAATCGATTTAGATTAGCAATTCGCCAAAAACGAACAAACCCGAAGTTATCACGAAATGAAAAACCACTTTTCTTTGGATCGATTCCAATCGAAATAGACCGGCAATTCGCCAAAAACGAACAAACCCAAAGTTATCATGAAATCAAAAGTCACTTTTCATTGGCTCGATTCCAATCGAATTAGATAGCAATTCGCCAAAAATGAATAAACCGAAGTTATCATGAAATCAAAGGGCACTTTTCACTTGCACGATTCCAATCGATTTAGACTAGAAATTCGCCAACGACGAACAAACTCGAAGTTATCATGAATTCAAAAGTCACTTTTCATTGGCTCGATTCCAATCGAATTAGATTGCAATTCGCCAAAAATTAACTAACCGAAGTTATCATGAAATCAAAAGCCACTTTTCATTGGCTCGATTCCAATCGAATTAGGCTAGCAATTCGACAAAAACGAACAAACCCGAAGTTATCATGAAATCAAAATCCACTTTTCATTGGCTCGATTCCAATCGGTTAAGACTAGCAATTCCCCAAAACCGGACAAACCTAAAGTTATCATGAAATCGAAGGCCACTTTTCATTGGCTCGATTCCAATAGAATTGGACTAGCAATTCGCCAAAAACGAACAAACACGAAGTAATAATGAAATGAAAAACCACTTTTCTTTGGCTCAATTCCAATCAAATTAGATAGCAATTAGCTAAAAACGAACAAACCCGAAGTTATCATGAAATCAAAATCAACTTTTCATTAGCTCAATTCCAATCGATTTAGACTAGCAATTTGCCAAAAAACGAACAAACCCGAAGTTATCATGAAATGAAAAATAACTTTTCTTTGGCTCGATTCCAATCGAATTACACATGCAATTCGCCAAAAATGAACAAACCCGAAGTTATCATGAAATCAAAAGTCACTTTTCATTGGCTCGATTCCAATCGATTTAGACCAGCAATTCGCCAAAAATGAACAAACCCGAAGTTATAATGAAATCAAAAGCCAATTTTCATTGGCTCGATTCCATTCAAATTGCACTAGCAATTCACCAGAATCGAACAAACTCGAAGTTATCATGAAATGAAAAATAACTTTTCATTGACTCGATTCCAATCGAATTAGACTAGCATTCGCCAAAAATGAACAAACCTTAAGTTATGATGAAATCAAAATCAACTTTTCATTAGCTCGATTCCGATCGATTTAGACTAGCAATTCGCCAAAAAGGAACAAACTCGAAGTTATCATGAAATGAAAAACCACAGTTCTTTGGCTCGATTCCAGTCTAATTAGACTAGAAATTCGCTAAAAATGAACCAACCCAAAGTTATCATGAAATCAAAAGTCACTTTTTATTGGTTCGATTCCAATCGAATTGGACTTGCAATTCGCCAAAAACGAACAAACCCAAAGTTATCATGAAATGGAAAACCACTTTTCATTAGCTCGATTCCAATCGAATTAGACTAGCGATTCGTCAAAAACGAACAAACCTGAAGTTATCATGAAATGAAGAACCACTTTTCATTGGCTCGATTCCAATCGATTTAGACTGGTAATCCTCAAAAAAGAAGAAACCCGAAGTTGTCACGAAATGAAAAACCACTTTTCTTTGGCTCGATTCCAATCAAAGTAGACTAGCAATTCGCCAAAAATGAACAAACCTAAAGTTATCATGAAATCAAAAGTCACTTTTCATTGGCTCGATTCCAATCGAATTAGGTAGCAATTCGCCAAAAATGAATACACCGAAGTTATCATGAAATCAAAGGCCACTTTTCACTTGCCCGATTCCAATCTATTTAGACTAGAAATTTGTCAAAAATGAACAAACCTGAAGTTATCATGAATTCAAAAGCCACTTTTCATTGGCTCGATTCCAGTCGGTTTAACTAGCAATTTTCCAAAAACGAACAAATTCGAAGTTATCACGAAATGAAGAACAACTTTTCATTGGCTTGATTCCAATCTATTTAGACTAGCAATTCACCAAATATGAACAAACCCGAAGTTATCATGAAATGAAAAATCAGTTTTCTTTAGCTCGATTCCAATCGAAGTAGACTAGCAATTCGCCAAAAATGAACTAACCCAAAGTTATCATGAAATCAAAAGCCACTTTTCATTAGCTTGATTCCAATCGAATTGGACTAGCAATTGGCCAAAAATGAACAAACCCCAAGTTATCATGAAATCAAAAAGCCACTTTTCATTGGCTCGATTCCAATCGAATTGCACTAGCAATTTGCCCGACGTTATAATGAAATGAAAAACTACTTTTCATTGGCTCGATTCCAATCCAATTAGACTAGCAATTCGCCAAAAATGAACAAACCGATGTTATCATGAAATCAAAGGCCACTTTTCCCTTGTACGATTCCAATCGATTTAGACTAGAAATTCGCCAAAAACGAACTACCCCGAAGTTATCATGAATTCAAAAGCCACTTTTCATTGGCTCGATTCCAATCAATTTAGACTTGCGATTCGCCAAAAACGAACAAACCCGGAGTTATCATGAAATCAAAAGCCACATTTCATTGGCTCGATTCCAATCGAATTGCACTAGAAATTCACCAGAAACGAACAAACCCGAAGTTATCATGAAATGAAAAATAACTTTTCGTTGACTTGATTCCAATCGAATTAGACTAGCATTCGCAAAAAATGAACAAACCTTAAGTTATCATGTAATCAAAATCAACTTTTCATTAGCTCGATTCCAATCGATTTAGACTAGCAGTTCCCCAAAAAGGAACAAACCCGCAGTTGTCATGAAATGAAAAACCACTGTTCTTTGGCTCGATTCCAATCTAATTAGACTAGCAATTCGCCAAAAACGAACTAACCCAAAGTAATCATGAAATCAAAAGCCACTTTTCATTGGTTCGGTTCAAATCGAATTGGACTAGCAATTCGTAAAAAACGAACAAACCCAAAGTTATCATGAAATGGAAAACTACTTTTCATTAGCTCGATTCCAATCAAATTAGACTAGCGTTTCGTCAAAAATGAACAAACACGAAGTTATCATGAAATCAAAATCAACTTTTCATTAGCTCGATTCCAATCGATTTAGACTAGCAATTCGCCGAAAAGGAACAATCCCGAAGTTATCATGAAATGAAAAACCATTGTTCTTTGGCTCGATTCCAATCTAATTAGACTAGCAATTTGCCAAAAATGAACTAGCCCAAAGTTATCTTCAAATCAAAAGCCACTTTTTATTGGCTCGACTCCAATTGAATTGGACTAGCAATTCGCCAAAAGTGAACAAACCCAAAGTTATCATGAAATGAAGAACCACTTTTCATTGGCTCGATTCCAATCGATTTAGACTAGCAATTCGCTAAAAACGACCAAACCCGAAGTTGTCACGAAATGAAAAACCACTTTTCTTTGGCTCGATTCCAATCGAATTGGGCTTGCAATTCGCCAAAAACGAACAGACCTGAAGTTACCACGAAATGAAAAACCCCTTATCATTGGCTCGATTCCAATCGAATTTGACTAGCAGTTCGCCAAAACCGAACAAACCTGAAGTTATCATGAAATGAAAAACCACTTTTTATTGGCTCGATTCCAATTAAATTAGACTAGCAATTCGCCAAATATGAACAAACCCGAAGTTATAATGATATCAAAATCCACTTTTCATTGGCTCGATTCCAATCGATTTAGACTAGCAATTTGCCAAAAACGAACAAACTCGAAGTTATCATCAAAATGAAAAGCCACTTTTCATTGGCTCGATTCCAATTGAATTAGACTAGCAATTCGCCAAAAACGAACAAACCCGAAGTTATCATGAAATCAAAAATCACTTTTCATTAGCTCGATTCTAGCCGAATTAGACTAGCAATTCGTGAAAATATGAACAAACCCAAAGTTATCATGAAACCAAAAATCACTTTTCGTTGGCTCAATTCCAATTATCATGAAATCAAAAACCACTTTTCCTTAGCAGGATTCCATTCGAATTGGACTAGTAATTCGCCAAAAACGAACGAACCCGAAGTTATCATGAAATGAAAAACTTATTTTCATTTGCTAGATTCCAATCGAATTAGACTATCAGTTCGCCAAAAATGAACAATCCCGAAGTTATCATGAAATCAAAATCATCTTTTCGTTAGCTCGATTCCAATCGAATTAGACTAGCAATTCGCCAAAAAAGAACAAACCCAAAGTTATCATGAAATGAAAAACCACTGTTCTTTGGCTCCATTCCAATCTAATTAGACTAGCAGTTTGCCAAAAATGAACTAAGCCAAAGTTATCATGAAATCAAAAGCAACTTTTCATTGGCTCGACTCCAATCGAATTGGACTAGCAATTCGCCAAAGACGAACAAACCCAAAGTTATCATGAAATGAAAAACCACTTTTCATTGGCTCAATTCCAATCGAATTAGACATGCGATTCGCCAAAAACAAACATACATGAAGTTATCATGACATGAAACAACTCTTTTCATTGGCTCGATTCCAATCGAATTAGACTAACAATTCGCCAAAAATGAGCCAACCAAAAGTTATCATGAAATCAAAATCAACTTTTCGTCAGCTCAATTCCAATCGATTTAGAGTACCAATTCGCCAAAAAGGAACAAACCCGAAGTTATCATGAAATGAAAAACCACTGATCTTTGGCTCGATTCCAATCGAATTAGACTAGCAATTCGGCAAAAACGAACTATTCCAAAGTTATCATGAAATCAAAAGCCACTATTCATTGGCTCGGTACCAATCGAATTGGACGAGCAATTCGCCAAAAATGAACAAACCCGAAGTTATCATGAAATGAAGAACCACTTTTAATTGGCTCGATTCCGATCGATTTAGACATGCGATTCGCCAAAAACAAACAAACCCGAAGTTATCATGAAATGAAACACCTTTTTCACTGGTTCGATTCCAATCGAATAAGACTAACAATTCGCCAAAAACGAGCAGACCAAAAGTTATCATGTATTCAAAATCAACTTTTCATTAGCTCGATTCCAATCGATTTAAACTAGCAATTCGCCAAAAATGAACAAACTCAAAGTTATAATGAAATGAAAAACAACTTTTCTCTGGCTCGATTCCAATCGAATTAGACTAGCAATTCGCCAAAAATGAAAAAGCCCAAAGTTATCATGAAATCAAAAGCCACTTTTAATTGGCTCGATTCCAATCGAAATAGATAGCAATTCGCTAAAAATTAATAAATCGAAGTTATCATTAAATCAGAAGCCACTTTTCACTTGCACGATTCCAATCGATTTAGACTAGCAATTCTCCAAAAATGAACAAACCCGAAGTTGTCATGAAATCAAAAGCCACTTTTCATTGCCTCGATGCCAATCCAATTAGATCGTAATTCGCCAAAAACGAACACACCGAAGTTATCATTAAATCAAAATCCACTTTTCACTTGCTCGATTCCAATCGATTTAGACTAGCAATTCCCTAAAAATGAACAAACCCGAAGTTATCATGAAATGAAGAACCACTTTTCATTGGCTCGATTCCAATCGATTTACACTAGCAATTCGCCAAAAACAAACAAACCCGAAGTTATCATGAAATGATAAACCACTTTTCTTTAGCTCAATTCCAATCGAATTAGACTAGGAATACGCCAAAAACGAACCAACCCGAAGTTATCATGAAATGAAAAACCACTTTTTTTTAGCTTGATTCCAATTGAAATAGACTAGCAATTCGCCAAAAATGAACAAACCCGAACTTATCATGAAATGAAAAACCGCTTTTCTTTGGCTCGATTCCAATCGAATTAGATAGCAATTCGCCAAAAAAGAACAAACCCGAAGTTATCATGAAATCAAACGCCACTTTTCATTTGCTCGATTCCAATCGATTTAGACTAGCAATTCGCCAAAAACGAACAAACCCGAAGTTATCATGAAATCAAACGCCACTTTTCATTTGCTCGATTCCAATCGATTTAGACTAGCAATTCGCCAAAAACGAACAAACCCGAAGTTATCATGAAATGAAAAAAAACTTTTCTTTGGCTGGATTCCAATTGAATTCGACTAGTAATTCGCCAAAAATGAACAAACACGAAGTTGTCTTGTCATTTGCTCGATTCCAATCTATTTTGTCTAGCAATTCGCCAAAAATGAATAAACCTAAAGTTATCATGAAATGAAAAACCGCTTTTTCTTAGCTCGATTCAAATCAAACTAGAGTAGCAATTCACCAAAAACGAACAAACCTAAAGTTATCAGGAAACGAAAAACCAGTTTTCTTTGGCTCGATTCCAATCGATTTAGACAAGCAATTCACCAAAATCGAACAAACCCGAAGTTATCATGAAATCAAAAGCCACATTTCATTGGCTCGATTCCAATCGAATTAGACTAGAAATTAGCCAAAAACGAACAATCCAGAACTTATCATGTAATGAAAAACCACTTTTCTTAGGCTCGATTCCAATCGAATTAGACTAGCAATTCGCTAAAAACGAACAAACCCGAAGTTATAATGAAATCAAAATCAACTTTTCATTAGCTAGATTCCAATTGATTTAGACTTGCAATTCACCAAAAACGAACAAACCCAAAGTTATCATGAAATGAAAAACCACTGTTCTTTGGCTCGACTCCAATCGAATTAGACTAGCAATTCGCCAAAAATGAACAAACCCGAAGTTATCATGAAATCAAAAACAACTTTTCATTAGCTCGATTCCAATTGAATAAGACTAGCAATTCGCCAAAAATGAACAAACCCAAAATTATCATGAAATCAAAAGCCACTTTTTATTGGCTGGATTCCAATCGAATTGGACTAGCAATTCTCCAAAAATGCACAAACCCGAAGTTATCATGAATTGAAAACCCACTTTTCATTTGCTCAATTCCAATCGAATTGGACTAGTAATTTGCCAAAAAATGAACAAACTCGAACTTATCAAGAAATCAAAATCTTCTTTTCATTAGCCCGATTCTAATCGATTTAGACTAGCAATTCGCCAAAAACGAACAAACCCAAAGTTATCATGAAATGAAAAACCACTTTTCTTTGGCTCGATTCCAATCAATGCGATTCGCCAAAAACGAACAAACCCAAAGTTATCATGAAATGAAAAACCACTTTTCTTTGGCTCGATTCCAATCGAATTAGACCTGTAATTCGCCAAAAATGAACAAACCTGAAGTTATCATGAAATCAAAAGCCAGCTTTCATTGGCTCGATTCCAACCAATTTAGACTTGCGATTCGCCAAAAACGAACAAACCCGAAGTTATCATGAAATTAAAAGCCACTTTTCACTGGCTCGATTCCAATCGAATTGCACTAGCAATTCACCAGAAATGAACAAACCCGAAGTTATCATGAAATGAAAAATAACCTTTCATTGACTCGATTCCAATCGAATTAGACTAGCATTCGCCAAAAATGAACAAACCTTAAGTTATCATGAAATCGAAATCAACTTTTCATTAGCTCGATTCCAATCGATTTAGACTAGCAATTCGCCAAAAAGGAAGAAGCCCGAAGTTATCATGAAATGTAAAACCACTGTTCTTTGGCTCGATTCCAATCTAATTAGACTAGCAATTTGCCAAAACGAACTAACCTAAAGTTATCATGAAATCAAAAGCCACTTTTCATTGGTTCGATTCCAATCGAATTGGACTAGCAATTCGCCAAAAATGAACAAACCCAAAGTTATCATAAAATGGAAAACCACTTTTCATTGGCTCGATTCCAATCGAATTAGACTAGCGATTCGTCAAAAACGAACAAACCCGAAGTTATCATGAAATCAAAATCAACTTTTCATTAGCTCGATTCCAATTGATTTAGACTAGCAATTCGCCAAAAAGGAACAAACCCGAAGTTATCATGAAATGAAAAACCATTGTTCTTTGGCTCGATTCCAATCTAATTAGACTAACAATTTGCCAAAAGCGAACTAACCCCAAGTTATCTTCGAATCAAAAGCCACTTTTCATTGGCTCGACTCCAATCGAATTGGACTGGCAATTCGCCAAAAATGAACAAACCCAAAATAATCATGAAATGAAGAACCACTTTTCATTGGCTCGATTCCAATCG
The DNA here is from genome assembly GCF_002742605.1 of Olea europaea var. sylvestris. Classification (NCBI taxonomy): domain Eukaryota; kingdom Viridiplantae; phylum Streptophyta; class Magnoliopsida; order Lamiales; family Oleaceae; genus Olea; species Olea europaea. The sequence goes on from NW_019236224.1 coordinate 44,214, forward strand.
ATTTAGACTAGCAATTCGCCAAAAAGGAACAAACCCGAAGTTGTCACGAAATGAAAAACCACTTTTCTTTGGGTCCATTCCGATCGAAGTAGACTAGCAATTCGCCAAAAATGAACAGACCCGAAGTTATCATGAAATCAAAATCGACTTTTCATTAGCTCGATTCCAATCGATTTACACTAGCAATCCGCCAAAAATGAACATAGCCGAAGTTATCATGAAATCAAAAACCACTTTTCATTGGCTCGATTCCAATCAATTTAGACTTGCAATTCCCCAAAAATCAACAAACCCGAAGTTGTCATGAAATCAAACTCAACTTTTCATTAGCTCGATTCCAATAGATTTAGACAAGCAATTCGCCAAAAAGGAACAAACCTGAAGATATCATGAAATGAAAAACCACTTTTCATTGGCTTGATAACAATCGAATTTGACTAGCAATTCGCCAAAAACGAACAAACCCGAAGTTATCATGAAATGAGAAACCACTTTTCAATGGCTCGATTCCAATCGGGTTAGACTAGCAAGTCGCCAAAAAGGAACAAACCCGAAGTTATCATGAAATAAAAAACTACTTTTCATTGGCTTGATCCCAATCGAATTAGACTAGCAATTCGCCAAAAATGAACGAACCCGAAGTTGTCATGAAATCAAAATCAACTTTTCATTAGCTCGATTCCAATCGATTTAGACAGTAATTCACCAAAAAGGAACGAACCTGAAGTTATCATGAAATGAAAAACCGCTTTTCATTGGCTCAATTACAATCGAATTAGACTAGCAATTCGTCAAAAACGAACAAACCAGAAGTTATCAAGAAATGAAAAATCACTTTTCAATGGCTCGATTCCAATCGAATTAGACTAGCAAGTTGCCAAAAATGAACAAACCCGAAGTTATCATGAAATCAAAAACCACTTTTCATTAGCTCAATTCCAATCAATTAGACTAGAAATTCGCCAAAAATGAACAAACCCGAAGTTATCATCAAAATGAAAAAAAACACACTTCATTGGCTCGATTCCAATCAAAATAGATTAGCAATTCACCAAAAACGAACAAACCCCAAGTTATCATGAAATCAAAAACCACTTTTCATTAGCTTGGTTCTAATCGAATTAGACTAGCGATTCGCGAAAAAATGAACAAACCCGAAGTTATCATGAAATCAAAAACCACTTTTCATTGGCTCAATTCCAATCAAATTAGACTAGCAATTCGCCAAAAATGAACAAACCCGAAGTTATCATGAAATCAAAAACCACTTTTCATTGGCTCAATTCCAATCAAATTAGACTAGCAATTCGCCAAAAAGGAACAGATCCGAAGTTATCATGAAATCAAAAACCACTTTTCAATAGCTGGATTCGAATCGAATTAGGCTACCAATTCGCCAAAATGAACGAACTCGACGATATCATGAAATCAAAATCCACTTTTCATTGGCTCGATTCCAATCGAATTAGACTAGCAATTCGCCAAAAATGAACAAACTGAAGTTATCATGAAATCAAAAGTTACTTTTCATTTACTTGATTCTAATCGAATTGGACTACCAATTCGCCAAAAACGAACAAACCCGAAGTTGTAATGAAATGAAAAACCACATTTTTTGCTCGATTCCAATCGAATTAGACTAGCAATTCGGCAAAAATGAACAAACCCGAAGTTATCAAGAAATCAAAAGCCACTTTTCATTGGCTCGATTCTAATCGATTTAGACTAGCAATTTGCCAAAAAAAAACAAACCCGAAGTTATCATCAAATGAAAAACCACTTTTCTTTGGCTCGATTCTAATCGAATTAGATTAGCAATTCGCCAAAAACGAGCAAACCCGAAGTTATCATGAAATCAAATGCCACTTTTTATTGGCTCGATTCCAATCAAATTGAACTATCAATTCGCCAAAAATGAACAAACCCGAAGTTGACATGAAATGAAAAACCACTTTTCATTGGCTCTATTCCAATTGAATTAGACTAGCAATTCAACAAAAACGAACAAACCCGAAGTTATCATGAAATGAAAAACCACTTTTTATTGGCTCGATTCCAATTGAATTAGACTAGCAAATCGCCAGAAACTTAAAAACCCGAAGTTACCACGAAATCAAAACCCACTTTTCACTAGCTTGATTCCAACCGATTTAGACTAGCAATTCGCCAAAATGAACAAACCAGAAGTTACCTCGAAATGAAAAACCACTTTTCTTTTGCTCGATTCCAATCGAATTAGACTAGCAATTCTTCAAAAATGAACAAACCTGAAGTTATCATCAAATTGAAAAACCACTTTTCGTTGGCTCGATTCCAATCGAATTAGACTAGAATTTCTCCAAAAATGAAGAAACCCGAAGTTATCATGAAATCAAAAATCACTTTTCATTGCCTCGATTCTAATCGAATTAGACTAGCAATTCCGAAAAAATGAACAAACTCGAAGTTATCATGAAATAAAAAAGCACTTTTCAGTGGCTCAATTCCAATCAAATTGGACTAGCAATTCGCCAAAAATGAATAGATCTGAAGTTATCATGAAATCAAAAACCACTTTTCATTAGCTAGATTCGAATCGAATTAGACTACCAATTTGACAAAACGAACAAACCCGAAGATATCATGAAATCAAAAGCTACTTTTCATTGGGTCGATTCCAATCGATTTAGACTAGCGATTCTCCAGAAACAAACAAACCCGAAGTTATCATGAAATGAAAAGCCACTTTTCATTGGCTCGATTCCAATCGAATTGGACTACCAAATTGCCAAAAACGAACAAACACGAAGTTATCATGAAATGAAAAACCACTTTTTATTGGCTCGATTCCAATCGAATTAGACTAGCAATTCGCCAAAAACGAACAAACCCGAAGTTATCTTGAAATCAAAATCAACTTTTTATTAGCTCGATTCCAATCAGTTTACACTAGCAATTTGCCAAAAACGAACAAAGCCGAAGTTATCATGAAATGGAAAACCACTTTTCTTTGGCTTGATTCCAATCGAATTAGACTAGCAATTCGTAAAAAATGAACAAACCCGAAGTTATCATGAAATCAAAAGAAACTTTTCATTGGCACGATTCCAATCGATTTGGACTAGCAATTCGCGAAAAATGAACAAACCCGAAGTTATCATCAAAATGAAAACCACATTTCTTTGGCTCAATTCCAATCGAATTGGACTAGCAATTCACCAAAAACGAACAAACCTGAGTTATCATGAAATCAAAAACCACTTTTCACTAGCTCGATTCTAATCAAATTAGACTAGCAATTCGCAAAAAAATGAACAAACCCAAAGTTATCCTGAAATCAAAAACCACCTTTCATTGGCTCAATTCCAATCAAATTAGACTAGCAATTCGTCAAGAATAAACAGATTCGAAGTTATCATGAAATCAAAAACCACTTTTTATTAGCGGGATTTGAATCGAATTAGACTACCAATTCACCAAAACGAACAAACCCGAAAATATCGTGAAATCAAAAGCCACTTTTCGTTGGCTCGATTCCAATCGATTTAGACTAGCAATTCTCCAAAAATTAACAAGCCCGAAGTTATTATGAAATGAAAAGCCACTTTTCATTGGCTCGATTCCAATCGAATTGGATTACCAATTCACCAAAAACGAACAAACCCGAAGTTATCATGAAATGAAAAACCGTTTTTCATTGGCTCGATTCCGATCGAATTAGACTAGCAAGTCGCCAAAAATGAACAAACCCGAAGTTATCATGAAATAAAAAACTACTTTCCATTGGCTCGATCCTAATCGAATTAGACTAGCAATTCCCCAAAAATGAACAAACCCGAAGTTGTTATGAAATCAAAATCAACTTTTCATTAGCTCGATTCCAATCAATTTAGACAGCAATTCGCCAAAAAGGAACGAACCTGAAGTTATCATGAAATGAAAAACCGCTTTTCATTGGCTCGATTCCAATCGAGTTAGACTAGCCATTCGCCAAAAACAAACAAACCCGAAGTTCTGATAAAATCAAAAGCCACTTCTCATTAGCTCGATTCCAATCGATTTAGACTAGCAATTCGCCACGAACCAACAAACCCAAAGTTGTCATCAAAATAAAAACCACTTTTCATAAGGTCGATTCCAATCGAATTAGACTAGTAAGTCTCCAAAAATGAACAAACCAGAAGTTATCATGAAATCAAAAACCACTTCTCATTGGCTTGATTCCAATCGATTTAGACAAGCTACTCGCCAAAGAGGAACAAACCCGAAGTTATCATGCAATGAAAAATCGCTTTTCATTGGCTCGATTACAATCGAATTAGACTAGCAATTCGCCAAAAATGAACAAACCCTAAGCTATCATGAAATGAAAAACCACTTTTCATTGGCTCGATTCCAATCGAATTGGACTAGCAGTTCGCCAAAAACGAACAAATCCGAAGTTATCATGAAATGAAAAACCACTTTTTATTGGCTCGATTCCAATTGAATTATACCAGCAATTCACCAAAAACGAACAAACCAGAAGATATCATGAAATCAAAATCCACTTTTCATTAGCTCTATTCAAATCAATTTCGACTAGCAATTCGCCAAAAACGAACAAACCCGATGTTATCATGAAATGAAAAACCACTTTTCTTTTGCTCGATTCCAATCGATTTATACTAGCAATTTGCCAAAAATAAAAACACCCGAAGTTATCGTGAAATCAAAAGCCACTTTTCATTGGCTTGATTCCAATCAAATTAGACTAGCAATTGGCCAAAAATGAACAGATCCGAAGTTATCATGAAATCAAAAACCACTTTTCAATAGCTGGATTAGAATCGAATTAGACTACCAATTCGCCAAAATGAACGAACTCGACGATAGCATGAAATCAAAAGCCAGTTTTCATTGGCTCGATTACAATCGAATTAGACTAGCAATTCGCCAAGAACGAACAAACCCGAAGTTATCATGAAATCAAAAGCTACTTTTCATTTACTTGATTCTAATCGAATTGGACTACCAATTCGCCAAAAACGAACAAACCTAAAGTTGTCATGAAATGAAAAACCACTTTTTTTGCTCGATTCCAATCGAATTAGACTAGCAATTCGCAAAAAATGAACAAACCTGAAGTTATCATGAAATCAAAAGCCACTTTTCATTGGCTCGATTCCAATCGATTTAGATTAGCAATTTGCCAAAAACGAACAAACCCGAAGTTATCATCAAATGAAAAACCACTTTTCTTTGGCTCGATTCTAATCGAATTGGTTTAGCAATTCGCCAAAAATGAACAAACCCTAATTTATCATGAAATCAAAAGCCACATTTCATCGGCTCGATTCCAATCGATTTACACTAGCAATTCACCAAAAACGAACAAACCCTAAGTTATCCTGAAATGAAAAACCACTTTCTTTGGCTCGATTCCAATCGAATTAGACTAGCAATTCGCCAAAAATGAACAAACCCGAAGTTGTTATGAAATGAAAAACCACTATTCATTGGCTCTATTCCAATTGAATTAGACTAGCAATTCGCCAAAAACGAACAAACCCGAAGTTATCACGAAATGAAAAACCACTTTTTATTGGCTCGGTTCCAATTGAATTAGACTAGAAAATCGCCAGAAACTTAAAAACCTGAAGTTACCATGAAATCAAACCCACTTTTCACTAGCTTGATTCCAACCATTTTAGACTAGCAATTCGCTAAAACAAACAAACCAGAAGTTACCTCGAAATGAAAAACCACTTTTCTTTTGCTCGATTCCAATCGAATTAGACTAGAAATTCTTCAAAAACGAACAAACCCGAAGTTAGACTAGCAATTCCCGAAAAAACAAATAAACTCGAAGTTATCATGAAATCAAAAAGAACTTTTCATTGGCTCAATTCCAATCAAATTAGACTAGCAATTCGCCAAAAATGAATAGATCCGAAGTTATCATGAAATCAAAAACCACTTTTCATTAGCTAGATTCGAATCGAATTAGACTACCAATTCGCCAAAACAAACAAACCCGAAGATATCATAAAATCAAAGGCTACTTTTCATTGGGTCGATTCCAATCGATTTAGACTAGCAATTCTCCAAAAACGAACAAACCCGAAGTTATCATGAAATGAAAAGCTACTTTTCATTGGCTCGATTCCAATAGAATTGGACTACTAAATTGCCAAAAACGAACAAACACGAAGTTATCATGAAATGAAAAACCATTTTTCATTGGCTCGATTCCAATCGAAATAGACTAGCAATTCGCCAAAAATGAACAAACCTGAAGTTATCATGAAATCAAAATCAACTTTTTATTTGCTTGATTCCAATCAATTTACACTAGCAATTCGCCAAAAACGAACAAAGCCGAAGTTATCATGAAATGGAAAACCACTTTTCTTTGGCTTGATTCCAATCGAATCAGACTAATAATTCGCCAAAAACAAACAAACCCGAAGTTATCATGAAATCAAAAGCCACTTTCCAATGGCCCGATTCCAATCGATTTACACTAGCAATTCTCCAAAAACCAAAAAACCCAAAGTTATCATCAAAATGAAAAACCACTTTTCATTGGCTTGATTCCAATCAATTTAGAGAAGTAAGTGGCCAAATAGAAACAAACCCGAAGTTATCATAAAATGAAAAATCGCTTTTCCTTGGCTCGATTACAATCGAATTAGACTAGCAATTAGCCAAAAACGGACAAACCCGAAATTATCATGAAATCAAAAACCACTTTTCATTGGCTTAATTTCAATCAAATTAGACTAGCAATTTACCAAAAATGAATAGATCCGAATTTATCATGAAATCAAAAACCACTTTTCATTAGCTGGATTCGAATCGAATTAAACAACCAACTCGCCAAAACGAATAAACCCGAAGATATCATGAAATCAAAAGCCACTTTTCATTGGCTCGATTCCAATCAATTTAGACTAGCAATTCGCCAGAAATGAACAAACCAAAAGTTATCATGAAATGAAAAGCCACTTTTCATTGGCTCGATTCCAATCGAATTGGACTACCAATTTGGCAAAAACGAACAAACCCGAAGTTATCATGAAATTAAAAACCACTTTTCTTGGCTCGATTCCAATCCAATTAGACTAGCAATTCGCCAAAAACAAACAAACCCGAAGTTATCATGAAATCAAAAGCAACTTTTTATTAGCTCGATTCCAATCGATTTACACTAGCAATTCGCCAAAAACGAACAAACCCGAAGTTATCATAAAATGGAAAACCACTTTTCTTTGGCTTGATTCCAATCGAATTATACAAGCAATTCGCCAAAAAGAAACAAACCCGAAGTTATCATGAAATCAAAAGCCACATTTCATTGGCTCGATTCCAATCGATTTAGACTAGCAATTCGCCAAAAACCAACAGACCCGAAGTTATCATCAAAAATGAAAAACCACTTTTCATTGGCTCGATTCCAATCTAATTAGACTAACAATTTGCCAAAAATGAACAAACCCGAAGTTATCATGAAATCAAAAACAACTTTTCATTGGCTTGATTCCAATCGATTTGGACTAGCAATTCGCCAAAAAGGAACAAACCCGAAGTTATCATGAAATGAAAAACCGCTTTTCATAGGCTCGATTACAATCGAATTAGACTAGCAATTCGCAAAAAACTAACAAACCCGAAGTTATCATGAAACCAAAAACCCCTTTTCATTGGCTCAATTCCAATCAAATTAGACTAGCAATTCGCTAAAAACAAACAAATTCGATGCAATCGAATTAGACTACTGATTCGCCAAGACGAAAAAACCCGAAGATAACATGAAATCAAACGCCACTTTTTATTGGCTCGATTCCAATCGATTTAGATTAGCAATTCGCTAAAAACGAACAAACCCGAAGTTATCGTGAAATGAAAAACCACTTTTCTTTGGCTTGAATCGAATCGAATTAGACTAGCAATTCGTCGAAAATGAACAAACCCGAAGTTATCTTGAAATCAAAAGCCCCTTTTCATTGGCTCGATTCCAATCTATTTAGACTAGCAATTCACCAAAAATGTACAAACCCGAAGTTATCATGAAATGAAAAACCACTTTTCATTGGCTTGATTCCAATCGAATTAGACTAGCAATTTGCCAAAAACTAAGAAACCCGAAGTTATTAGGAAATCAAAAGCCCCTTTTCATTGGCTCGATTCAAATCTATTTAGACTAGCAATTCACCAAAAAAGGAACAAACCCGAAGTAATCACGGAATGAAAAACCACTTTTCTTTGGCTTGATTCCAGTCAAATTAGACTAGGAATTTCCCTAAAACGAATAGACTCGAAGTTATAATAAAATCAAAAGCCACTTTTCGTTGGCTCGATTCCAATCGAATTAGACTAGCAATTGGCCAAAAAAGAACAAATGCGAAGTTATCATGAATTCAAAAGCGACTTTTCGTTGGCCCGATTCCAATTGAATTAGACTAGCAATTCACAAAAATGAACAAACCTGACGTTATCAAGAAACCAAAAACCACTTTCCATTGGCTCGATTCCAATCGAATTGGACTAGCAATTCGCAAAAAAGAACAAACTCGAAGTTATCATGGAATGAAAAACCACTTTTCATTAGCTCGATTCCAATCGAATTAGATTGACAATTCGCCAAAAATGAATAAACTCGAAGTTATCCTGAAATGAAAAACCACTTTTCACTGGCTAAATTCCAATCGAATTAGACTAGCAATTCGCCAAAAATGAACAAACCCGAAGTTGTCGTGAAACAAAAAATCACTTTTCATTGGCTCGATTCCGATCGAATTAGACTAGCAAGTCGCCAAAAGCGTACAAACCTGAAGTTATCATGAAATCAAAAGCAATTTTCATTGGCTTGATTCCAATCGATTTAGACTAGTAATTCGTCAAAAATGAACAAACCCGAAGCAATCATGAAATGAAAAACCACTTTTCATTGGCTCGATTCCAGCCGAATTAGACTAGCAACTTGCCAAAAATGGACAAACCCGTTGTTGTCATGTAACAAAAAACCACTTTTCATTGGCTCGATCCCAATCAAATTAGACTAGCAAGTCGCAAAAAAACAAACAAACCTAAAGTTATCATGAAATCAAAAGCCACTTTTCATTTTCTTGATTCCAATCGATTTAGATTAGCAATTCGCTAAAAATGAACAAATCTGAAGTTATCGTGAAATTAAAAACCACTTTTCATTAGCTCGATTCCAATCGAAATAGACGAGCAATTCGCCAAAAATGAACAAACCCAAAGTTATCATGAAATGAAAAATCGCTAATCTTTGGCTCGATTCCAATCTAATTAGACTAGCAATTCACCAAAAACGAATAAACCCGAAGTTATCATGAAATGAAAAACCACTTTTCTTTGGATCGATTCCAATTGAATTAGATAGCAATTGGCCAAAAATGAACAAACCCGAAGTTATCATGAAATGGAAAACCACTTTTCATTGGCTCAATTCCAATCAAATTAGACTAGCAATTCTCCACAAACGAACAAACCCAAAGTTGTCGTGAAACGAAAAACCACTTTTCATTGGCTCGATTCCAGTCGAATTAGGCTAGCAAGTCGCCAAAAGCGAACAAACCTGAAGTTATCATGAAATCAAAAGCAATTTTCATTGGCTTGATTCCAATCGATTTAGACTAGCAATTCCTCAAAAATGAACAAACCCGAAGCAATCATGAAACGAAAAACCACTTTTCGTTGGCTCGATTCATATCGAATTAGACTAGCAAGTCGCCAAAAATGAACAAACTCGAAGTTATCATGAAATTGAAAGCCACTTTTCATTGGCTTGATTCCAATCGATTTAGACTAGTAATTCGCCAAAAATGAACAAATCCGAAGTTATCGTGAAATCAAAAACCAATTTTCATTAGCTCGATTCCAATCGAATTAGACGAGCAATTCGCCAAAAAAGGACAAACCCGAAGTTATCATGAAATGAAAAACCGCTTTTCTTTGGCTCGATTCCAATCTATTTAGACTGGCAACTCGCCAAAAATGAACAAACCCGAAGTTATCATGAAATGAAAAATTACTTTTCTTTGGCTCTATTCCAATCGAATTAGATAGCAATTGGCCAAAAATCAACAAACCCGAAGTTATCATGAAATTGAAAGCCACTTTTCACTTGCTCGATTCCAATCGATTTAGACTAGCAATTCACTAAAACGAAAAAACCCGAAGCTAACAATTGGCTCGATTCCAATCGATTTAGACTAGCAATTCACCAAAAACGAACAAACCCGAAGTTATCATGAAATCAAAAGCCACTTTTCATTGGCTCGATTCCAATCGAATTGGACTAGCAATTCGCCAAAAACAAACAAACCCGAAGTTATCACGAAATCAAAAGCCACTTTTCTTTGACTCGATTCCAATCGAATTAGACTAGCAATTCACCGAAAATGAACAAACCCGAAGTTATCCTGAAATCAAAAACCAATTTTCATTAGCTCGATTCCAATCGAATTAGACCCGCAATTCAGCAAAAATGAACAAACCCGAAGTTTTCATGAAATCAAAAACCACTTTTCATTGGCCCAATTCCAATCCAATTAGACTTGCAATTTGCCAAAACGAACGAACCCGAAGAAAAACCACTATTCATTGGCTCGATTCCAATCAAATTAGAATACCAATTCGCCAAAACGAACAAACCTGAAGATATCATGAAATAAAAAGTCACTTTTCATTGGCTTCATTCCAATCGATTAGACTAGCAACTCGCCAAAAACGAACAAACCCGAACTTATCATAAAATGAAGAACCACTTTTCATTGGCTCGATTCCAATCGATTAGACAAGCAACTCGCCAAAAATGAACAAACCCGAAGTTATCATGAAATGAAAAACCACATCTCATTGGCTCGATTCCAATCGAATTAGACTACCAATTCGCCAAAACGAACAAACCCGAAGATATCATGAAATAAAAAGTAACTTTCATTGTCTCGATTCCAATCGATTAGACTAACAACTAGCCAAAACGAACAAACATGAAGTTATCATGAAATGAAAAACCACTTTTCTTTTGCTCGATTCCAATCGAATTAGACTAGCAATTCGCCAAAAATGAACAAACCCGAAGTTATCCTGAAATCAAAACAACTTTTCATTAGCTCGATTCCAATCGAATTAGACTAGCAATTCGCCAAAAATGAACAAACCCAAAGTTAAAATGAAATCAAAAACCACTTTTCTTTGGCTCAATTCCAATCGAATTAGACTAGCAATTCGCCAAAAATGAACAAACCCAAAGTTAAAATGAAATCAAAAACCACTTTTCTTTGGCTCAATTCCAATCCAATTGGACTAGCAATTTGCCAAAACGAAAAAACCCGAAGTTATCATGAAATGAAAAACCCCTTTTCATTGGCTCGATTCCAATCCAATTAGACTACCAATTCGCCAAAACGAACAAACCCGACGATATCGTGAAATAAAAAGTCACTTTTCATTGGCACGATTCCAATCGATTAGACTAGCAACTCACCAAAAATGAACAAACTCGAAGTTATCTTGAAATGAAAAACCACTTTTCTTTAGCTCGATTTCAAACAAATTAGACTAGCAATTCACCAAAACCGAACAAACCCGAAGTTAAATGAAATGAAAAACAACTTTTCTTTGGCTCGATTTCAATCGAATTAGATAGCAATTCGCCAAAAATAAACAAACTCAAAGTTATCATGAAATCAAAAGCCACTTTTCATTGGCTCGATTTCAATCTATTTGCGCTAGCAATTCGTCAAAAACGAACAAAACCAAAGTTATCATGAAATGAAAAACCACTTTCTTTTGACTTGATTCCAATCGAATTAGACATTTAATTCACCCAAAATGAACAAACCCGAAGTTATCATGAAATCGAAAGCCACTTTTCATTGGCTCGATTCCAATCGAACTAGATAGCAATTCGCTAAAAATGAATAAACCGAAGTTATCATGAAATCACAAGCCACTTTTCACTTGCACGATTCCAACCGATTTAGACTAGCAATTCGCCAAAAACGAACAAACCCGAAGTTATCATGAAATCAAAAGCTACTTTTCATTAGCTCGATTCCAATCGAATTAGATCGCAATTCGCCAAAAATGAACAAACCGAAGTTATCATGAAATCAAAAGGCAGTTTTCATTTGCTCGATTCGAGCCGATTTAGACTAGCAATTCGCCAAAAACGAACAAACCGAAGTTATCATGAAATGAAGAACCACTTTTCATTGGCTCGATTCCAATCGATTTAGACTAGCAATTCGCCAAAAACGAACAAACCCGAAGTTATCATGAAATGAAAAACCACTTTTCATTAGCTCAATTCCAATCGAATTAGACTAGCAATTCGCTAAAAGCGAAGAAACCCGAAGTTAACATGAAATCAAAAACAACTTTTCATTGGCTCAGTTCCAATCCAATTAGACTAGCAATTTGCCAAAACGAACCGACCCGAAGTTATCATGGAATGAAAAACCACTTTTCATTGGCTCGATTCCAATCGAATTAGAATACCAATTCGCAAAACGAACAAACCCGAAGTTATCATAGAATGAAAAACCACTTTTCATTGGCTCGATTCCAATCGAATCAGACTACCAATTCGTCGAAACGAATAAACCCTGGATATCATGAAATAAAAAGTCACTTTTCATTGGATCGATTCCAATCGAATTGGACTAACAATTCGCCAAAAACGAAAAAAACCAAAGTGATCATGAAATGAAGAACCACTTTTCTTTGGCTCGATTCCAATCGAATTAGACATGCAATTCGCCAAAAATGAACAAACCCGAAGTTATCATGAAATGAAAAACCTCTTTTCATTGGCTCGATTCCAATCGAATTAGACTAGCAATTCGCCAAAAGCGAACAAATCCAAAGTTATCGTGCAATCAAAATCATCTTTTCATTAGCTCGATTCCAATCGATTTAGACTAGCAATTTGCCAAAAATGAACAAACACGAAGTTATCGTGAAATGAAAAACCACTTTTCTTTGGCTTGATTCCAATCGAATTAGACAAGTAATTCACCAAAAATGAACTAACCCGAAGTTATCATGAAATCGAAAGCCACCTTTCATTGGCTCGATTCCAATCGAATTAGATAGCAATTCGCCAAAAATGAATAAACCGATGTTATCATCAAATCACAAGCCACTTTTCACTTGCAAGATTCCAATCGATTTAGACTAGTAATTCGCCAAAATGAACAAACCCGAAGTTATCATGAAATCAAAAGCCACTTTTCATTGGCTTGATTCCAATCGAATTAGATCGCATTTCGCCAAAAACGAACAAATCGAAGTTATCATGAAATCAAATTCCACTTTTCATTTTCTCGATTACAATCGATTTCGACTAGTAATTCGCCCAAAAACGAACAAACCTGAAGTTATCATGAAATGAAGAACCACTTTTCATTAGCTCGATTCCAATCGATTTAGACTAGCAATTTGCCAAAAATGAACAAACCCGAAGTTTTCATGAAACGAAAAACAACTTTTCTTTGGCTCGATTCCAATCGAATTAGACTAGCAATTCGCAAAAATGAACAAACCCGAAGTTATCCTGAACTCAAAAACAACTTTTCATGAGCTCGATTCCAATCGAATTAAACTAGCAATTCACCAAAAACGAACAAACCCGCAGTTAACATGAAATCAAAAATCACTTTTCATTGGCTCAATTCCAATCCAATTAGATTAGTAATTTGCTAAAATGAACAAACCCGAAATTATCATGGAATGAAAAACTACTTTTCATTGGCTCGATTCCAATCGAATTAGACTACTAATTCACCAAAACGAACAAACCGGAAGATATCATGAAATAAAAAGTCACTTTTCATTAGCTCGATTCCAATCGAATTGGACTAGCAATTTGCCAAAAATGAAGGAACCGGAAGCTATCCTGAAATCAAAATCGTCATTTCATTAGCTCGATTCCAATAGATTTAGATTAGCAATTCGCCAAAAATGAATAAACACAAAGTTATCATGAAATTAAAAACCACTTTTCTTTGGCTCGATTCCAATCGAATTAGACTAGCAATCCACCAAAAACGAACAAACCCGAAGTTATCATGAAATGCCAAGCCACTTTTCATTGGCTCGATTCGAATCGAATTAGATAGCAATTCGCCAAAAATGAATAAACCGAAGTTATCGTGAAATAACAAGCCACTTTTCACTTGCACGATTCCAATCGATTTATACTAGCGATTCGCCAAAAGCAAACAAACCTAAAGTTATCATGAAATCAAAAGCGACTTTTCATTGGCTCGATTCCAATCTAATTAGATCGTAATTCGCCAAAAATGAACAAACCGAAGTTATCATGACATCAAAAGCCAATTCTCACGTGCTCGATTCCAATCGATTTAGAGTAGCAATTCGCCAAAATGAACAAACCGAAGTTATCATGAAATCAAAAGCCGCCTTTATCTTGCTCGATTCCAATCGATTTAGACTAGCAATTCGCCAAAAATGAACAAACCCGAAGTTATCATGAAATGAAAAACAACTTTTCTTTGGCTCGATTCCAATTGAATTAGACTAGCAATTCGCAAAAATGAACAAACCCGAAGTTATCCTGAAATCAAAAACCACTTTTCATTAGATCGATTCCAATCGAATTAGACTAGCAATTCGCCAAAAACAAACCAACCCTAAGTAAACATGAAATCAAAAACCAATTTTCATTGGCTCAATTCCAATCCAATTAGACTAGCAATTTGCCAAAACGAACAAACCTGAAGTTATCATGGAATGAAAAACCACTATTCATTGGCTCGATTCCAATCGAATTAGACTACTAATTCACTAAAATGAACAAACCGGAAGATATCATGAAATAAAAAGTCACTTTTCATTGGCTCGATTTCAATCGAACTGGACTAGCAATTCGCCAAAAATGAACAAACCCGAAGTTATCATAAAATGAAAAACCACTTTTCTTTGGCTCAATTCAAATCAAATTGGACAGCAATTCTCCAAAAAAGAACAAACCCGAAGTTATCATATAATCAAAATCAACTTTCATTAGCTCGATTCCAATCTATTTAGACTAGCCATTCGCCAAAGACAAACAAACTCGAAGTTATCATGAAACGAAAAACAACTTTTCTTTGCCTCGATTCCAATTGAATTAGCCATTCAATTCGCCACAAATGAAAAAACCCGAAGTTATCACGAAATCAAAAGCCGCTTTTCATTGGCTCGATTCCAATCGATTTAGATTAGCAATTCACCAAAAACGAACAAACTCGAAGTTATCATGAAATCAAAAGCCACTTTTCATTGGCTCGATTCCAATCGAATTGGACTAGCAATTCGCCAAAAATGAACAAACCCGAAGTTATCATGAAATCAAAAGCCACTTTCTCTTTGGCTCGATTCCAATCGAATTAGACTGGCAATTCGCCAAAAATGAACAAACCCAAAGTTATCCTGAAATCAAAAACCACTTTTCATTAGTTTGACTCCAATCGAATTAGACCAGCAATTCGCCAAAAACGAACAAACTCGAAGTTATCATGAAATCAAAAACCACTTTTCTTTGGCTCAATTCCAATCGAATTAGACTACTAATTCACCAAAACGAACAAATCGGAAGATATCATGAAATAAAAAGTCACTTTTCATTGGCTCGATTCCAATCGAATTGGACTAGCAATTTGCCAAAAACGAAGGAACCCGAAGTTATCCTGAAATCAAAATCGTCATTTCATTAGCTCGATTCCAATCGATTTAGACTAGCAATTCCCCAAAAATGAATAAATACAAAGTTATCATGAAATTAAAAACCACTTTTCTTTGGCTCGATTCCAGTCGAATTAGACTAGCAATCCACCAAAAACGAACAAACCCGAAGTTATCATGAAATGGAAAGCCACTTTTCATTGGCTCAATTCCAATCGAATTAGATAGCAATTCGCCGAAAATGAATAAATCAAAGTTATCATGAAATCACAAGCCACTTTTCACTTGCACGATTCCAATCGATTTATACTAGCGATTCGCCAAAAGCGAACAAACCTAAAGTTATCATGAAATCAAAAGCGACTTTTCATTGGCTCGATTCCAATCTAATTAGATCGTAATTCGCCAAAAATGAACAAACCGAAGTTATCATGACATCAAAAGCCAATTCTCACGTCTCGATTCCAATCGATTTAGAGTAGCAATTCGCCAAAACGAACAAACCAAAGTTATCATGAAATCAAAAGCCACCTTTCACTTGCTCGATTCCAATCGATTTAGACTAGCAATTCGCCAAAAATGAACAAACCCGAAGTTATCATGAAATGAAAAACCACTTTTCTTTGGCTCGATTCCAATCGAATTAGACTAGCAATTCGCAAAAATGAACAAACCCGAAGTTATCCTGAAATCAAAAACCACTTTTCATTGGCTTGATTCCAATCGAATTAGATCGCATTTCGCCAAAAACGAACAAATCGAAGTTATCAAGAAATCAAATGCCACTTTTCATTTTCTCGATTCCAATCGATTTAGACTAGCAATTCGCCCAAAACGAACAAACACGAAGTTATCATGAAATGAAGAACCACTTTTCATTAGCGCGATTCCAATCGATTTAGACTAGCAATTTGCCAAAAATGAACAAACCCGAAGTTATCATGAAACGAAAAACAACTTTTCTTTGGCTCGATTCCAATCGAATTAGACTAGTAATTCGCAAAAATGAACAAACCCGAAGTTATCCTAAAATCAAAAACAACTTTTCATGAGCTCGATTCCAATCGAATTAGACTAGCAATTCACCAAAAATGAACAAACCCGAAGTTAACATGAAATCAAAAACCACTTTTCATTGGCTCAATTCCAATCCAATTAGATTAGCAATTTGCCAAAATGAACAAACCCGAAGTTATCATGGAATGAAAAACTACTTTTCATTGGCTCGATTCCAATCGAATTAAACTACTAATTCACCAAAACGAACAAATCGGAAGATATCATGAAATAAAAAGTCACTTTTCATTGGCTCGATTCCAATCGAATTGGACTAGCAATTTGCCAAAAACGAAGGAACCCGAAGTTATCCTGAAATCAAAATCGTCATTTCATTAGCTCTATTCCAATCGATTTAGACTAGCAATTCGCCAAAAATGAATAAATACAAAGTTATCATGAAATTAAAAACCACTTTTCTTTGGGTCGATTCCAATCGAATTACACTAGCAATCCACCAAAAACGAACAAACCCGAAGTTATCATGAAATGGAAAGCCACTTTTCATTGGCTTAATTCCAATCGAATTAGATAGCAATTCGCCAAAAATGAATAAACCAAAGTTATCATGAAATCACAAGCCACTTTTCACTTGCATGATTCCAATCGATTTATACTAGCGATTCGCCAAAAGCGAACAAACCTAAAGTTATCATGAAATCAAAAGCGACTTTTCATTGGCTCGATTCCAATCTAATTAGATCGTAATTCGCCAAAAATGAACAAATCGAAGTTATCATGACATCAAAAGCCAATTCTCACGTGCTCGATTCCAATCGATTTAGAGTAGCAATTCGCCAAAATGAACAAACCGAAGTTATCATGAAATCAAAAGCCGCCTTTCACTTGCTCGATTCCAATCTATTTAGACTAGCAATTCGCCAAAAATGAACAAACCCGAAGTTATCATGAAATGAAAAACCACTTTTCTTTGGCTCGATTCCAATCGAATTAGAATAGCAATTCGCAAAAATGAACAAACCCGAAGTTATCCTGAAATCAAAAACCACTTTTCATTAGATCGATTCCAATCGAATTAGACTAGCAATTCGCCAAAAACAAACTAACCCGAAGTTAACATGAAATCAAAAACCAATTTTCGTTGGCTCAATTCCAATCTAATTTGACTAGCAATTTGCCAAAACGATCAAACCTGAAGTTATCCTGGAATGAAAAACCACTATTCATTGGCTCGATTCCAATCGAATTAGACTACTAATTCAATAAAACGAACAAATCGGAAGATATCATGAAATAAAAAGTCACTTTTCATTGGCTCGATTTCAATTGAATTGGACTAGCAATTCGCCAAAAACGAACAAACCCGAAGTTATCATGAAATGAAAAACCACTTTTCTTTGGCTCAATTCAAATCGAATTAGATAGCAATTCTCCTAAAATGAACAAACCCGAAGTTATCATATAATCAAAATCAACTTTCATTAGCTCGATTCCAATCTATTTAGACAAGCCATTCGCCAAAGACAAACAAACTCGAAGTTATCATGAAACGAAAAACAACTTTTCTTTGCCTCGATTCCAATTGAATTAGCCATGCAATTCGCCACAAATGAAAAAACCCGAAGTTATCACGAAATCAAAAGCCACTTTTCATTGGCTCGATTCCAATCGATTTAGACTAGCAATTCACCAAAAACGAGCAAACTCGAAGTTATCATGAAATCAAAAGCCACTTTTCATTGGCTCGATTCCAATCGAATTGGACTAGCAATTCGCCAAAAACGAACAAACCCGAAGTTATCATGAATCAAAAGCCACTTTCTCTTTGGCTGGATTCCAATCGAATTAGACAGGCAATTCGCCAAAAATGAACAAACACAAAGTTATCCTGAAATCAAAAACCACTTTTCATTAGTTCGATTCCAATCGAATTAGACCAGCAATTCGCCAAAAATGAACAAACTCGAAGTTATCATGAAATCAAAGTTATCATGACATCAAAAGCCAATTCGCCAAAAATGAACAAATCGAAGTTATCATGAAGTCACAAGCCACTTTTCACTTGCACGATTCCAATCGATTAGACTAGCAACTCGCCAAAAACGAACGAACCTGAAGTTATCATGAAACGAAAAACCACTTTTCTTTGGCTCGATTCCAAACGAATTAGATTAGCAATTCCCCAAAAACAAACAAAACCAAATTTATTATGAAATGAAAAACCTCTTTTCATTGACTCGATTCCAATCGATTAGACTAGCAACTCGCCAAAAACGAACGAACCTGAAGTTATCATGAAACGAAAAACCACTTTTCTTTGGCTCGATTCCAAACGAATTAGATTAGCAATTCCCCAAAAACAAACAAAACCAAATTTATTATGAAATGAAAAACCTCTTTTCATTGACTCGATTCCAATCGATTAGACTAGCAACTCGCCAAAAACGAACGAACCTGAAGTTATCATGAAACGAAAAACCACTTTTCTTTGGCTCGATTCCAAACGAATTAGATTAGCAATTCCCCAAAAACAAACAAAACCAAATTTATTATGAAATGAAAAACCTCTTTTCATTGACTCGATTCCAATCGATTAGACTAGCAACTCGCCAAAAACGAACGAACCTGAAGTTATCATGAAACGAAAAACCACTTTTCTTTGGCTCGATTCCAAACGAATTAGATTAGCAATTCCCCAAAAACAAACAAAACCAAATTTATTATGAAATGAAAAACCTCTTTTCATTGACTCGATTCCAATCGATTAGACTAGCAACTCGCCAAAAACGAACGAACCTGAAGTTATCATGAAACGAAAAACCACTTTTCTTTGGCTCGATTCCAAACGAATTAGATTAGCAATTCCCCAAAAACAAACAAAACCAAATTTATTATGAAATGAAAAACCTCTTTTCATTGACTCGATTCCAATCGATTAGACTAGCAACTCGCCAAAAACGAACGAACCTGAAGTTATCATGAAACGAAAAACCACTTTTCTTTGGCTCGATTCCAAACGAATTAGATTAGCAATTCCCCAAAAACAAACAAAACCAAATTTATTATGAAATGAAAAACCTCTTTTCATTGACTCGATTCCAATCGATTAGACTAGCAACTCGCCAAAAACGAACGAACCTGAAGTTATCATGAAACGAAAAACCACTTTTCTTTGGCTCGATTCCAAACGAATTAGATTAGCAATTCCCCAAAAACAAACAAAACCAAATTTATTATGAAATGAAAAACCTCTTTTCATTGACTCGATTCCAATCGATTAGACTAGCAACTCGCCAAAAACGAACGAACCTGAAGTTATCATGAAACGAAAAACCACTTTTCTTTGGCTCGATTCCAAACGAATTAGATTAGCAATTCCCCAAAAACAAACAAAACCAAATTTATTATGAAATGAAAAACCTCTTTTCATTGACTCGATTCCAATCGATTAGACTAGCAACTCGCCAAAAACGAACGAACCTGAAGTTATCATGAAACGAAAAACCACTTTTCTTTGGCTCGATTCCAAACGAATTAGATTAGCAATTCCCCAAAAACAAACAAAACCAAATTTATTATGAAATGAAAAACCTCTTTTCATTGACTCGATTCCAATCGATTAGACTAGCAACTCGCCAAAAACGAACGAACCTGAAGTTATCATGAAACGAAAAACCACTTTTCTTTGGCTCGATTCCAAACGAATTAGATTAGCAATTCCCCAAAAACAAACAAAACCAAATTTATTATGAAATGAAAAACCTCTTTTCATTGACTCGATTCCAATCGATTAGACTAGCAACTCGCCAAAAACGAACGAACCTGAAGTTATCATGAAACGAAAAACCACTTTTCTTTGGCTCGATTCCAAACGAATTAGATTAGCAATTCCCCAAAAACAAACAAAACCAAATTTATTATGAAATGAAAAACCTCTTTTCATTGACTCGATTCCAATCGATTAGACTAGCAACTCGCCAAAAACGAACGAACCTGAAGTTATCATGAAACGAAAAACCACTTTTCTTTGGCTCGATTCCAAACGAATTAGATTAGCAATTCCCCAAAAACAAACAAAACCAAATTTATTATGAAATGAAAAACCTCTTTTCATTGACTCGATTCCAATCGATTAGACTAGCAACTCGCCAAAAACGAACGAACCTGAAGTTATCATGAAACGAAAAACCACTTTTCTTTGGCTCGATTCCAAACGAATTAGATTAGCAATTCCCCAAAAACAAACAAAACCAAATTTATTATGAAATGAAAAACCTCTTTTCATTGACTCGATTCCAATCGATTAGACTAGCAACTCGCCAAAAACGAACGAACCTGAAGTTATCATGAAACGAAAAACCACTTTTCTTTGGCTCGATTCCAAACGAATTAGATTAGCAATTCCCCAAAAACAAACAAAACCAAATTTATTATGAAATGAAAAACCTCTTTTCATTGACTCGATTCCAATCGATTAGACTAGCAACTCGCCAAAAACGAACGAACCTGAAGTTATCATGAAACGAAAAACCACTTTTCTTTGGCTCGATTCCAAACGAATTAGATTAGCAATTCCCCAAAAACAAACAAAACCAAATTTATTATGAAATGAAAAACCTCTTTTCATTGACTCGATTCCAATCGATTAGACTAGCAACTCGCCAAAAACGAACGAACCTGAAGTTATCATGAAACGAAAAACCACTTTTCTTTGGCTCGATTCCAAACGAATTAGATTAGCAATTCCCCAAAAACAAACAAAACCAAATTTATTATGAAATGAAAAACCTCTTTTCATTGACTCGATTCCAATCGATTAGACTAGCAACTCGCCAAAAACGAACGAACCTGAAGTTATCATGAAACGAAAAACCACTTTTCTTTGGCTCGATTCCAAACGAATTAGATTAGCAATTCCCCAAAAACAAACAAAACCAAATTTATTATGAAATGAAAAACCTCTTTTCATTGACTCGATTCCAATCGATTAGACTAGCAACTCGCCAAAAACGAACGAACCTGAAGTTATCATGAAACGAAAAACCACTTTTCTTTGGCTCGATTCCAAACGAATTAGATTAGCAATTCCCCAAAAACAAACAAAACCAAATTTATTATGAAATGAAAAACCTCTTTTCATTGACTCGATTCCAATCGATTAGACTAGCAACTCGCCAAAAACGAACGAACCTGAAGTTATCATGAAACGAAAAACCACTTTTCTTTGGCTCGATTCCAAACGAATTAGATTAGCAATTCCCCAAAAACAAACAAAACCAAATTTATTATGAAATGAAAAACCTCTTTTCATTGACTCGATTCCAATCGATTAGACTAGCAACTCGCCAAAAACGAACGAACCTGAAGTTATCATGAAATGAAAAACCCCTTTCCATTGGCTCGATTCCAATCGAATTAGATGAGCAATTCGCCTAAACGAAAAAAACCGGAGTTATCGTTAAATCAGAAACCCCTTTTCATTGGCTCGATTCCAATCGATTTAGACTAGCAATTCGCAAAAATGAACAAACCCGAAGTTATCTTGAAATGAAAAATTACTTTTCATTGGCTCGATTCCAATCGAATTAGACTAGTAATTCGCCAAAAATGAACAAACCCGATGTTATCGTGAAATCAAAAACCCCTTTTCATTGGCTCGATTCCCATCAATTTAGACTAGCAATTCGTCAAAAACGAACAAACCTGAAGTTATCTTGAAATGAAAAACCACATTTCATTGGCTCAATTCCTATCGAATTAGACGACCAATTCACCAAAACAAACAAACCCGAAGTTATCATGAAATAAAAATCCACTTTTCATTAGCTCGATTCTAATCGAACTAGACTAGCAATTTGCCAAAATGAACAAACTTGAAGTTATCATGAAATCAAAAGCCACTTTTCGTTGGCTCGATTCCAATCGATTTAGTCTAGCAACTCACCAAAAATGAACAAAACCGAAGTTATCATGAAATCAAAAGCCACTTTTCATTGGCCCGATTCCAATCGATTTAGACTAGCAATTCGTCGAAAAAGAAGAAACCCGAAGTTATCTTGAAATGAAAAACCACTTTTAATTGGCTTGATTCCAATCGAATTAGACTAGTAATTAGCCAAAAATGAACAAACCCCAAGTTAACGTGAAATCAAAAACCACTTTTCATTGGCTCGATTACAATTGATTTAGACTAGCAGTTCGCCAAAAATGACCAAACCTAAAGTTATCTTGAAATGAAAAACTACTTTTCACTGGCTCGATTCCTATCGAATTAGATGAGCAATTCGCCAAAACAAACAAACCTGAAGTTATCATGAAATGAAAAACCTCTTTTTATTAGCTCGATTCCAATCGAATTAGACTAGCAATTCGCTAAAAACAAACAAACCGAAGTTAACATGAATTCCAAAACCTCTTTTCATTGGCTCGATTCCAATAGAATTAGTCGAGCGATTTCCCAAAACCAACAAACCCGAAGTTATCATGAAATGAAAAACCCCTTTCCATTGGCTCGATTCCAATCGAATTAGATGAGCAATTCGCCTTAGCGAAAAAAATCGAAGTTATCGTGAAATCAGAAACCACTTTTCATTGGCTCGATTCCAATCAAATTAGACTAGTAATTCACCAAAAATGAACAAACCCGAAGTCATGAAATGAAAAACCTCCTTTTATTGGCTCGATTCCAATAAAATTAGACTAGAAGTTCGCCAAAAACTAACTAACTCAAAGTTATGATGAAATCAAAAACCACTTTTAATTGGCTCGATTCCAATCGAATTAGACTAGCAATTCGCTAAAACGAACAAACTCGAAATTATAATGAACTCAAAAGCCCCTTTTTATTGGCTCGATTCAAATCGATTTAGATTAGCAATTCGCCAAAAACGAACAAACCCGAAGTTATCATGAAATGATAACCACTTTTCATTGGCTCGATTCTATTCGAATTAGACTGGTAATTTGCCAAAATGAACAAACTCGAAGTTATCTTGAAATCAAATGTCACACCCCAAATATATATCGATAACCATACTAATTCCTATGTCGAAATGATATTGGTAACTCGATCTAGACATAAAATTTAGATATACTTTTTTTTAATAAAATGAAACGAGCATTTGCACAATTATGTCCCTATTTGTTAACTTCAAGTCACCTGTGATGATCATATATTATATCAAAATCAATGATCATATAACCATAATCCAACACGTATGTTCTAAGGTTATAAACACATCTATAGGCCATTTCAAAAGTTATACAAGACAGGACCCCCAAAATATGACACAATAGAGTGTAAGCTTAAAACAATAGCCCACAAAATAACCCTACAGGTCGTCATCCATGTACATTGATCTTTGGAATCCCGTAAGAGCTCCACAGCTAGCCGTGCACTCTACATAGTTCCATGCTCACCTACAATGCAAGAACTACATAAGTCAATGCTTAGTAAGCAAGAATCATGCATGTCATGAGTATGAGTAGCAAGGATATGTGACACCATGTCATTTACTTTAAACATCATGCTAAAGATGCATCATATTCCAATATTCATCAAAGTCGACTCGAAATTATTTCATTTGAAATATTTCATTTCATTGGGCTCTTAACCCACCAATTATGCACCGGATAGAGCTCTACATAATATCAATATCAATAATCAAGTGGCCAATATGAAATCGACACCGTCGAGTGGACCATCCTCTCGTGACCGCTAGAGGCCCATCCCCTAACTACCCCTATGATCACCCAAGAAGTCTCCCACTCGGCAGCGCCAATAATCATAACAAGGGCATAGTCAAGTGGTCCGCCCTCCCGTGATCACCAACGGCCCATCCCCTGTCTACCTTTGCAATCACCCAGAAAGTATCACCCCGCGATGCCAAACATATCACATAAGCATGCCTCACAAACATTTATAAAGAAAACATACTTTGAAATCATGTTTCGCATGTAAAGTTTTCAACCATGATCATATGTTGTGCATGCCAACGAAAATGCTCATGAATGACATGCTTAATGGAAGTTGATGTCAATGTATTTTGCAACCGCATACTCAATGATCATAATCATCATATAGGGTACAACGAGCTTTCTTATCAAAGTATGAAAATATCCTAACAACACTATACCACAAATGCTAGGTTTTTGCATCGTAGTTGCAAATGGATTTTTACTTACCTTTTTGCCCTTGTGTGTGCACAAGCTCCTACGGAGATTATATCACTTTCCTTTTTCACTCAACGTCAGAAAATCACCTGTATTACCATTTAATATTAAAGACAATCCTCCATTTAATTGCCTTAACACACACAAAATCCCAAAATACTTCCATTCA
>NW_019236224.1:69878-110486 GCF_002742605.1 Olea europaea var. sylvestris
GGTTGACTCCAATCGAATTAGACCAGCAATTCGCCAAAAACGAACAAACTCGAAGTTATCATGAAATCAAAAACCACTTTTCTTTGGCTCAATTCCAATCGAATTAGACTACTAATTCACCAAAACGAACAAATCGGAAGATATCATGAAATAAAAAGTCACTTTTCATTGGCTCGATTTCAATTGAATTGGACTAGCAATTCGCCAAAAACGAACAAACCCGAAGTTATCATGAAATGAAAAACCACTTTTCTTTGGCTCAATTCAAATCGAATTAGATAGCAATTCTCCTAAAATGAACAAACCCGAAGTTATCATATAATCAAAATCAACTTTCATTAGCTCGATTCCAATCTATTTAGACAAGCCATTCGCCAAAGACAAACAAACTCGAAGTTATCATGAAACGAAAAACAACTTTTCTTTGCCTCGATTCCAATTGAATTAGCCATGCAATTCGCCACAAATGAAAAAACCCGAAGTTATCACGAAATCAAAAGCCACTTTTCATTGGCTCGATTCCAATCGATTTAGACTAGCAATTCACCAAAAACGAGCAAACTCGAAGTTATCATGAAATCAAAAGCCACTTTTCATTGGCTCGATTCCAATCGAATTGGACTAGCAATTCGCCAAAAACGAACAAACCCGAAGTTATCATGAATCAAAAGCCACTTTCTCTTTGGCTGGATTCCAATCGAATTAGACAGGCAATTCGCCAAAAATGAACAAACACAAAGTTATCCTGAAATCAAAAACCACTTTTCATTAGTTCGATTCCAATCGAATTAGACCAGCAATTCGCCAAAAATGAACAAACTCGAAGTTATCATGAAATCAAAAACCACTTTTCATTGGCTCAATTCCAATCCAATTAGACTAGTAATTTGCCAAAACGAACAAACACGAAGTTATCTTGGCATGAAAAACCACTATTCATTAGCTCGATTCCAATCGATTTAGACTAGTGATTCGCCAAAAATGAACAAACCCGAAGATATCATGAAATGAAAAACCACTTTTCTTTGCCTTGATTCCAGTCAGATTAGACTAGCAACTCGCCAAAAACGAACAAACCCGAACTTATCATGAAATGAAGAACCACTTTTCATTGGCTCGATTCCAATCGATTAGACGAGGAACTCACCAAAAACGAACAAAGCCGAAGTTATCATGAAATCAAAAGTCACTTTTCGTTGGCTCAATTCCAATCGAATTGGACTAGCAATTCGCCAAAAACGAACAAACTCGAAGTTATCATGAAATCAAAAGCTACTTTTCTTTGGCTCAATTCCAATCGAACTAGATAGCAATTCGCCAAAAATGAACAAAATCGAAGTTATCATGAAATCAAAATCAACTTTTTTTAGCTCGATTACAATCGATTTAGACTTGCAATTCGCCAAAAATGAACAAACCCGAAGTTATCATGAAATGAAAAACCTCTCTTCTTTGGTTCGATTCTAATCAAATTAGACATGCAATTCACCAAAAATGAACAAAGCCGAAGTTATCATGAAACAAAAGTAACTTTTCAGTGGCTCAATTCCAATCGATTTAGACTCGCAATTTGCCAAAAACGAACAACCCGAAGTTATCATGAAATCAAAAGCCACTTTTCATTGGTTCGATTCGATTCGATTTAGACTAGCAATTCGCCAAAAATGAACAAACCCGAAGTTATCGTGAAATTAAAAGCCACTTTTCATTGGCTCAATTCTAATCAAATTAGACTAGCAATTCGCCAGAAATGAATGAATCTGAAGTCTTCATGAAATCAAAAACCACTTTTCCCTAGCTGGATTCGAATCAAATTAGACTACCAATTCGCCAAAACGAACAAACCTGAAGATATCATGAAATCAAAAGCTACTATCATTGACTCGATTCCAATCGATTTAGACTAGCAATTCGCCAAAATCGAACAAACCCGAAGTTATCATGAAATGAAAAACCACATTTCTTTAGCTCGATTCCAATCGAATTAGACTAGCAATTCGCCAGAAACGAACAAATCTAAAGTTATCATGAAATCAAAAGCCACATTTCATTGGCTCGATACCAATCGATTTACACTAGCAATTCTCCAAAAATGAAAAAACCCGAAGTTATCATGAAATGAAAAACAACTATTCTTTGGCTCGATTCGAATCGATTTACACTAGCAATTCGCCAAAAATGAACAAACCTGAAGTTATCATGAAATCAAAAGCCACATTTCATTGGCTCGATTCCAATCGAATTGGGCTAGCAATTCGCCCAAAATGAACAACACGAAGTTATCACGAAATGAAAAACCATTTTTCATTTGCCCTATTCCAATCGATTTAGACTAGCAATTCGCCAAAAATGAACAAACCCGAAGTTATCATGAAATGAAAAACTACTTTTCATTGGCTCGATTCCAATCAAATTAGACTAGCAATTCGCAAAAAATGAACAAACTCGAAGTTATCATGAAATCAAAACCACTTTTCATTGGCTAGATTCCAATCGATTTGGATTAGCAATTCGCCAAAAATGAACTAACTCGAAGTTACCATGAAATGAAAAACCACATTTCATTGGCTCGATTCCAATTGAATTAGACTAGCGAATTGCCAAAATGAACAAGCCCGAAGTTATCATGAAATCAAAAGACACTTTTCATTGCCTCGATTCCAATCGATTTAGACTAGCAATTCGCCAAAAATGAACACACCTGAAGCTATCATGAAATGAAAAATCACTTTTCATTGGCTCGATTCCAATCGAATTAGACTAGCAATTCGCCAAAAATGAACAATCCCGAAGTTATCATGAAATGAAGCACCACTTTTCATTGGCTTGATTCCAATCGAATTAGAATAGCAATTCGCCAAAAACGAACAAACCCGAAGTTATCATGAAATCAAAAGCCACTTTTCATTGGTTTGATTCCAATAGATTTAGACTAGCAGTTCTCCAAAAATGAACAAACACGAAGTTGTTGTGAAATCAAAAACCACATTTCATTAGTTCATTTCCAATCGAATTATACGAGTAATTTGGTAAAAATAAACAAAATCGAAGTTATCATGAAATGAAAAACCGCTTTTCTTTGGCTTGATTCCAATCGATTTAGACTAGCAATTCGCTAAAAACGAACAAATCCAAAGTTATCATGAAATGAAAAACCACATTTCTTTGGCTCGATTCCAATCGAATTAGACTAGCAATTCGCCAAAAATGAACAAATCCAAAGTTATCATGAAATCAAAAGCCACATTTCATTGGCTCAATTCCAATCAATTTAAACTACCAATTCGCCAAAAACGAAGAAACCCAAAGTGATCATGAAATCAAAAGCCACTTTTCATCGGCTCGATTCCAATCGATTTACAGTAGCAATTCGTCAAAAATGAACAAACTCGAAGTTATCATGAAATGAAAAACAACTTTTCTTTGGCTCGATTCCAATCGAATTAGACTAGCAATTCGCCAAAAATGAACAAGCCCGAAGTTATCATGAAATCAAAAGCCACATTTCATTGGCTCGATTCCAATCGAATTGGACTAACAATTTGCCAAAAATAAACAAACCAAAGTTATCATGAAATGAAAAACCACTTTTCATTTGCTCAATTCCAATTGATTTAGACTAGCAATTCACCAAAAACGAACAAACTCGAAGTTATCATGAAATGAAAAACTACTTTTCATTGGCACGATTCCAATCGAATTGAACTGGCAATTCGCAAAAAATGAACAAACCAGAAGTTATCATGAAATCAAAAGCCACTTTTCATTGGCTAGATTCCAATCGATTTAGACCAGCAACTTGCCAAAAACGAACAAACCCGAAGTTATCATGAAATGAAAAATCACTTTTTATTTGCTCGATTCTAATCGAATTAGACCAGCAATTTCCCAAAAATGAACAAACCCGAAGTTATCCTGAAATCAAGAGCCCCTTTTTGTTGGCTCGATTCCAATCTATTTAGACTAGCAATTCGTCAAAGACGAACAAACCCAAACTTATCATGAAATGAAAAACCACTTTTCATTGGCTCGATTCCAGTCGAATTGGACTAGCAATTCGCCAAAAATGAACATACCCGAAGCTATCATGAAATGAAAAATCACTTTTCATTGGCTCGATTCCAATGGAATTAGATTAGCAATTCGCCAAAAACGAACAAACTCGAAGTTTTCATGAAATGAAAAACCACTTTTCATTGGCTCGATTCCAATGGAATTAGATTAGCAATTCGCCAAAAACGAACAAACTCGAAGTTTTCATGAAATGAAAAACCACTTTTCATTGGCTCGATTCCAATCGAATTAGACTAGCGATTTGCCAAAACCGAACAAACCCGAAGTTATCATTAAATCAAAAGCCAATTTTTATTTGTTCGATTACAATCGATTTAGACTAGCAATTGACCAAAAATGAACAAATCCGAAGTTGCCGTGAAATCAAAAACTACATTTCATTAGTTCGATTCCAATCCAATTATACGAGCAATTCGCCAAAAATTAACAAACCCGAAGTTATCATGAAATAAAAAACCACTTTTCTTTGGCTCGATTCCAATCGAATTAGATAGCAATTCGCCAAAAACGAACAAACCCGAAGTTATCATGAAATCAAAAGCCATTTTTCACTTGCTCGATTCCAATCGATTTAGACTATCAATTCGCCAAAAACAAACAAACCCGAAGTTATCGTGAAATCAAAAACCACTTTTCTTTGGCTCGATTCCAATCGAATTAGATAGCAATTTGCAGAAAACAAACAAGCCCGGAGTTATCATGAAATCAAAAGCCACTTTTCACTTGCTCGATTCCAATCGATTTAGACTAACAATTCGCCAAAAACGAACAAACCCGATGTTATCATCAAAATGGAAAACCGATTTTCATTGGCTCAATTCCAATCGAATTAAACTAGTAATTCGCCAAAAACGAACAAACCCGAAGTTATCATGAAATCAAAAACCACTTTTCATTAGGTCGATTCTAGTCGAATTAGACTAGCAATTCGAGAAAAAACAAACAAACCTAAAGTTATCATGAAATCTAAACCACTTTTCGTTGGTTCAATTCCAATCAAATTAGACTAGCAATTCGCCAAAACGACAAATCCGAAGTTATCATGAAATCAAAAACCACTTTTCATTAGCTGGATTCGAATCGAATTAGACTACCAAGTCGCCAAAATGAACAAACCCGAAGATATCATGAAATCAAAAGCCACTTTTCGTTGGCTCGATTCTAATCGATTTAGACTAGCAATTTGTCAAAAATGAACTAACTCAAAGTTATCATGAAATGAAAAACCACATTTCTTTGGCTCGATTCCAATCGAATTAAACTAGCAATTCGCCAAAAATGAACAAACCCGAAATTATCATGAAATCGAAAACCACTTTTCTTTAGCTCGATTCTAATCGAATTAGACTAGCAATTCGCCCAAAACGAACAAACCCGATGTTATCATCAAAATGGAAAACCACTTTTCATTGGCTCGATTCCAAACGAATTAAACTAGCAATTCTCTAAAAACGAAGAAACCCAAAGTTATCATGAAATCAAAAACCACTTTTCATTAGCGCAATTCTAATCGAATCAGACTAGCAATTCGTGAAAAATGAACAACCCCGAAGTTATCATGAATCAAAAACTACTTTTCATTGGCTCAATTCTAATCAAATTAGACTAGCAATTCACCAAAAATGACAATCCGAAGTTATCATGAAATCAAAAACTACTTTTCATTAGCTGGATTCGAATCGAATTAGACTACCAATTCGCCTTTCATTGGCTCGATTTCAATCGATTTACACTAGCAATTCGCCAAAAACGAACAAACTAGAAGTTATCATGAAATGAAAAAGCACTTTTCTTTGGCTCGATTCCAATCGAATTAGACTAGCAATTCGCCAAACATGAACAAACCCGAAGTTATCATGAAATCAAAGGCCACTTTTCATTGGCTCGATTCCAATCGAATTGGACTAGCAATTCGCCGAAAACAAACAAATCGGAAGTTATCACGAAATTAAAAACCCCCCTAAACCCTAAACCCTAATCAAATTAGACTAGCAATTCGCCAAAAATGAACAGACCTGAAGTTATCATGAAATGAAAAAACCACTTTTTATTGGCTCGATTCCAATTGAATTAGGCTAGCAATTCGCCAAAAATGAACAAATCCAAAGTTATAATGAAATCAAAATCCACTTTTCATTGGCTCAATTCCATTCGATTTAGACTAGCAATTCGTCAAAAACGAACAAACCCGAAGTTATCATCAAAATGAAATATCACTTTTCATTGGCTCGATTCCAAATGAATTAGACTAGCAATTCGCGAAAAAAAGAACAAACCCGAAGTTATCACAAAATCAAAAATCACTTCTCATTGGCTCAATTCCAGTCAAATTAGACTAGCAATTCGCCAAAATCGAACAAATTCGATGTTGTCATGAAATTAAAAAAAACTTCCAATTCGCAAAAAACGAATAAACCCGAAGATATCAAGAAATCAAAGCCCACTTTTCATTGGCTCGATTCCAATCGATTAAGACTAGCGATTCGCCAAAAACGAAAAAACCTGAAGTTAACATGAAATTAAAAACAACATTTCTTTGGCTCGATTCCAATCAAATTAGACTAGCAATTCGCCAAAAACGAACAGACCCAAAGTTATCATGAAATCAAAAGCCACTTTTCATTGGCTCGATTCCAATCGATTTACACTGGCAATTCAGAAAAAATGAACAAACCTGAAGTTATCATGAAATGAAAAACCACTTTTCTTTGTCTCAATTCCAATCCAATTAGACTAGCAATTCGCCAAAATCGAACAAACCTGAAGTTATCATGAAATAAAAAGCAACTTTTCATTGGCTCGATTCCAATCGAATTGGACTAGCAATTCGCCAAAAATGAACAAACCTGAAGTTATCATGAAATGAAAAACCACTTTTCATTAGCTCGATTCCAACCGAATTAGACTAGCAATTCGCCAAAAATGAACAAACCTGAAGTTATCATGAAATCAAAATAAACTTTTCATTAGTTCGATTCCAATCGATTTAGACTAGCAATTCGCCAAAATGAACAAACCCGAATTTATCATGAAATGAAAAACCACTTTTCTTTGGCTCGATTCCAATCGAATTAGACTAGAAATTCGCCAAAGACGAACAAACCCGAAGTTATCATGAAATCAAAAGCCACTTTTCATTGGCTCGATTCCAATCGAATTGGACTAGCAGTTCGCCGAAAACGAACAAACCCGAAGTTATCACGAAATGAAAAACCCCTTTTCATTGGCTGGATTCCAATTGAATTTGACTAGCAGTTCGCCAAAAATGAACAAACCTGAAGTTATCATGAAATGAAAAACAACTTTTCATTGGCTCGATTCCAATTGATTTAGACTACCAATTCGCCAAAAACGAACAAACCCGAAGTTATCATGAAATGAAAAATCACTTTACTTTGGGTCGATTCCAATCGAATTAGACTAGCAATTCACCCAAAACGAAAAAACCCGAATTTATCATGAAATTAAAAACCACTTTTCATTAGCTCGATTCCAAGACTAGCAATTCGCAAAAAACGAACAAACCCGGAGTTCTGATGAAATTAAAAACCACTTTTCATTGGCTCAATTCCAATCACGTTAGACTAGCAATTGGCCAAAAATGAAAAAACCTGAAGTTATCATGAAATCAAAAGCCACTTTTCATTGGCTCAATTCCAATCTAATTGGACTAGGAATTAGACTTGTAATTCGCCAAAAATGAACAAACCCGAAGTTATCATGAAATGAAAAACTCCTTTTTATTGCCTCGATTCCAATCGAATTAGACAGCAGTTCACCAAAAACGAACAAACCTGAAGTTATTATGAAATGAAAAACCACTTTTCGTTGGCTCGATTCCAACCGATTTACACTAGCAATTCGTAAAAAATGAGCAAACTAGAAGTTATCATGAAATGAAAAACCACTTTTCTTTGGCTCGATTCCAAACAAACCCGAAGTTATCATGATATCAAAAGTCACTTTTCATTGGCTTGATTCCAATCGATTAAGACTCGTGATTCGCCATAAACGAACAAACCCGTAGTTATCATAAAATTAAAAACAACATTTCTTTGGCTCGATTCCAATCGAATTAGACTAGCAATTCGCAAAAAAAGAACAAACCAAAAGTTATCATGAAATCAAAAGCCACTTTTCATTGGCTCGATTCCAATCGATTTACACTGGCAATTCGCCAAATTTGAACAAACCCGAAGTTATCATGAAATGAAAAACCACTTTTCTTTGTCTCGATTCCAATCGAATTAGACTAGCAATTCGCCAAAATCGAACAAACCCGAAGTTATCATGAAATAAAAAGACACTTTTCATTGGCTCGATTCCAATCGAATTGGACTAGCAATTCCCAAAAAAGAACAAACCTGAAGTTATCAGAAATGAAAAACCATTTTTCATTGGCTCGATTCCAATCGAATTAGACTAGCAATTCGTCAAAAACGAACAAACCCGAAGTTATCATAAAATGAAAAACCACTTTTATTTGGCTTGATTCCAATCGAATTAGACTAGAAATTTGCCCAAGACGAACAAATCGGAAGTTATCATGAAATCAAAAGCCACTTTTCATTGGCTTGACTCCAATCAAATTGGACTAGCAATTCGCCAAAAATGAACAGACTCGAAGTTATCACGAAATGAAAAACTCCTTATCATTGGCTCGATTCCAATCGAATTTGACTATCAGTTCGCCAAAACTGAACAAACCTGAAGTTATCATGAAATGAAAAACCACTTTTTATTGGCTCGATTCCAATTGAATTAGACTAGCAATTCGCCAAAAACGAACAAACCCGAAGTTATAATGATATCAAAATCCACTTTTCATTTGCTTGATTCCAATTGAATTGGACTAGTAATTCTCCAAAAACGAACAAACTCGAACTTATCATGAAATGAAAATCTGCTTTTCATTAGCCCGATTCTAATCGATTTAGACTAGCAATTCGCCAAAAACGAACAAACCCAATGTTATCATGAAATGCAAAACCACTTTTCTTTGGCTCGATTCCAATCGAATTAGACTTGCAATTCGCCAAAAATGAACAAACCTGAAGTTATCATGAAATCAAAAGCCAGTTTTCGTTGGCTCGATTCCAGTCAAATTAGACTAGCAATTCGCCAAAAATGAACAAATTCGAAATTATCATGAAATCAAAAGCCACTTTTCATTAGCTGGATTCCATTCGAATTGGACCAGCAATTCGCCAAAAATGAACGAACCCAATGTTATCATGAAATGAAAAACCTATTTTCATTTGCTCGATTCCAATCGAATTAGACTAGCAGTTCGCCAAAAACGAACAATCCCGAAGTTAGCATGAAATCAAAATCATCTTTTCATGAGCTCGATTCCAATCGATTTAAACTAGCAATTCGCCAAAAACGAACAAACACGAAGTCATCATGAAATGAAAAACAACTTTTCTTTTGCTTGATTCCAATCGAATTAGACTAGCAATTCGCCAAAAAAGAACAAACTCGAAGTTATCATGAAATCAAAAGCCACGTTTCATTGGCTCGATTCCAAGTGAATTGGACTAGCAATTCGCCAAAAATAAACAAACCCGAAGTTATCATGAAATGAAAAACCACTTTTCTTTGGCTTGATTCCAATCGAATTAGACATGCGATTTGCCAAAAACAAACAAACCCGAAGTTATCATGACATGAAACAACTCTTTTCATTGGCTCGATTCCAGTCGAATTAGACAAACAATTCGCCAAAAATGAGCAAACCAAAAGTTATCATGAAATCAAAATCAACTTTTCATTAGCTCGATTGCAATCGATTTGGACTACCAGTTCGCAAAAAAGGAACAAACCCGAAGTTATCATGAAATGAAAAACCACTGATCTTCGACTCGATTCCAATCGAATTAGACTAGTAATTCGCCAAAAACGAAAAAACACGAAGTTTTCTTGAAATCAAAAGCCCCTTTTCATTAGTGCGATTCCAATCTATTTTGTCTAGAAATTCGCCAAAAATGAACAAACCCAAAGTTATCATGAAATGAAAAACCACTTTTTCTTAGCTCGATTCCAATCGAATTAGACTAGGAATTCACCAAAAATGAACAAACCCGAAGTTATCTGGAAATCAAAAGCCCCTTTTGATTGGCTCGATTCCAATCTATTTAGACTAGCAATTCACAAAAAATGATCAAACCCAAAGTTATCAGGAAATGAAAAATCACTTTTCTTTGGCTCGATTCCAATCGAATTAGACTAGCAATTCGCCAAAATCGAACAAACCCGAAGTTATCCTGAAATCAAAAGCCACATTTCATTGGCTCGATTCCAATCGAATTGGACTACAAATTGCCAAAAACAAACAAACCAGAACTTATCATGAAATGAAAAACCACTTTTCTTTGGCTCGATTCCAATCGAATTAGACTAGCAATTCGCCCAAAAATGAACAAACTCGAAGTTATCATGAAATAAAAATCAACTTTTCATTAGCCAGATTCCAATTGATTTAGACTTGCAATTCGCCAAAAATGAACAAACCCGAAGTTATCATGAAATGAAAAACCACTAATCTTTGGCTCGATTCCAAACGAATTAGACTAGCAATTCGCCAAAAATGAACAAACCCGAAGTTATCATGAAATCAAAATCAACTTTTTATTAGCTCGATTCCAATCTATTTAGACAAGCAATTCGCCAAAAAGGATCAAACCCGAAGTTATCATGAAATGTAAAACCACTGTTCTTTGGCTCGATTCCAATTGAATTAGACTAGCAATTCGCCAAAAATGAACTAACCCAAAATTATCGTGAAATCAAAAGCAACTTTCTATTGGCTTGATTCCAATTGAATTAGACTAGCAATTCGCCAAAAACGAACAAACCCAAAGTTATCATTAATTGAAAACCTACTTTTCATTTGCTCGATTCCAATCGAATTGGACTAGTAATTCGCCAAAAACAAACAAACTCGAACTTATCATGAAATCAAAATCTGCTTTTCATTAGCCCGATTCTAATTGATTTAGACTAGCAATTCACCAAAAACGAACAAACCTAAAGTTATCATGAAATGAAAAACCACTTTTCTTTGGCTCGATTCCAATCGAATTAGACTTGCAATTCGCCAAAAATGAACAAACCTGAAGTTATCATGAAATCAAAAGCCAGTTTTCATTAGCTCGTTTCCAATCGATTTAGACTTGCGATTCGCCAAAACGAACAAACCCGAAGCTATCATGAAATCAAAAGCCAATTTTCATTGGCTCGATTCCAATCGAATTGCACTAGCAATTCGCCAGAAATGAACAAACCAGAAGTTATCATGAAATGAAAAGTAACTTTTCATTGACTCGATTCCAATCGAATTAGACTGGCATTCGCCAAAAACGAACAAACCTTAAGTTATCTTGAAATCAAAATCAACTTTTCATTAGCTCGATTCAAATCGATTTAGACTAGCATTTCGCCAGAAAGGAACAAACCCGAAGTTATCGTGAAATGAAAAACCACTGTTCTTTGGCTCGATTCCAATCGAATTAGA
This sequence comes from Olea europaea var. sylvestris, assembly GCF_002742605.1. NCBI lineage: Eukaryota > Viridiplantae > Streptophyta > Magnoliopsida > Lamiales > Oleaceae > Olea > Olea europaea. The sequence continues at coordinate 81,469 of NW_019236224.1, forward strand.
CTAGCAATTCACTAAAAACGAATTAACCCAAAGTTATCATGAAATCAAAAGCCACTTTTCGTTGGTTCGATTCCAATCGAATTAGACTAGCAATTCGCCAAAAACTAACAAACCCAAAGTTATCATGAAATGGAAAACCATTTTTCATTGGCTCGATTCCAATCGAATTAGACTAGCGATTCGCCAGAAAAGAACAAACCCGAAGTTATCATGAAATCAAAATCAACTTTTCGTTAGCTTGATTCCAATCGATTTAGACTAGCAATTCGCCAAAAAGGAACAAACCCGAAGTTATCATGAAATGAAAAACCAATGGTCTTTGGCTCGATTCCAATCTAATTAGACTGGCAATTCACCAAAAACGAACTAACCCAAAGTTATCATGAAATCAAAAGCCACTTTTCATTGCCACGACTCCAATCGAATTGGACTAGCAATTCACCAAAAATGAACAAACCCAAAGTTATCATGAAACGAAGAACAACTTTTCATTGGCTCGATTCCAATCGATTTAGACTAGCAATTCGCCAAAAACGAACAAACCCGAAGTTATCACGAAATGAAAAACCACTTTTCTTTGGCTTAATTCCAATCGACGTAGACTGGCAATTCGCCAAAAACGAACAAACCAAAAGTTATCATGAAATCAAAAGTCACTTTTCATTGGCTCGATTCCTATAGAATTAGATAGCAATTCGCCAAAAATGAATAAACTGAAGTTATCATGAAATCAAAGGCCACTTTTCACTTGCACGATTCCAATCTATTTAGACTAGAAATTCGCCAAAAATGAACAAACCCGAAGTTATCATGAATTCAAAAACCACTTTTCATTGGCTCGATTCCAATCGAATTAGATCGCAATTCGCCAAAAATGAACAAACCGAAGTTATCATGAAATCAAAAGCCACTTTTCACTTGCTCGATTCCAATCGATTTAACTAGCAATTCGCCAAAAACGAACAAACCCGAAGTTATCATGAAATGAAGAACAACTTTTCATTGGCTCGATTCCAATCAATTTAGACTAGCAATTCGCCAAAAACGAACAAACCTAAAGTTATCAGGAAATGAAAAATCACTTTTCTTTGGCTCGATTCCAATCGAAGTAGACTAGTAATTTGCCAAAAACGAACTAACCCGAAGTTGTCATGAAATCAACAGCCACTTTTCATTGGCTCGATTCCAATCGAATTAGACTAGCAATTCGCCAAAAACGAACAAGCCCGAAGATATCATGAAATCAAAAGGCACTTTTCATTGGCTCGATTCCAATCGATTAAGACTAGCAATTCACCAAAATCGAACAAACCCAAAATTATCATGAAATCAAAGCGCACTTTTCATTGGCTCGATTCCAATAGAATTGGACTAGCAATTCGCCAAAAACGAACAAACACGAAGTTATCATAAAATGAAAATCCACTTTTCTTTGGCTCGATTCCAATCAAATTAGATAGAAATTCGTCCAAAGCAATCAAACCCGAAGTTATCATGAAATCAAAATCAACTTTTCATTAGCTCGATTCCAATTGATTTAGACTAGCAATTCGCCAAAAAACGAACAAACCTTAAGTTATCATGAAATGAAAAACCACTTTTCTTTGGCTCGATTCCAATCGAATTAGACATGCAATTCGCCAAAAATGAACAAACCCGAAGTTATCATGAAATCAAAAGCCACTTTTCATCGGCTCGATTCCAATCGATTTAGACTAGCAATTCACCAAAAACGAACAAACCCGAAGTTGTCACAAAATGAAAAACCACTTTTCTTTGGATCGATTCCAATCGAAGTTGACTAGACCCAAAGTCATAATGAAATCAAAAGTCACTTTTCACTGGCTCGATTCCAATCGAATTAGATAGCAATTCGCCAAAAATGAATAAACCGAAGTTATCATGAAATCAAAGGCCACTTTTCCCTTGCACGATTCCAATCGATTAAACTAGAAATTCGTCAAAAATGAACAAACCCGAAGTTATCATGAATTCAAAAGCCACTTTTCATTGGCTCGATTCCAATCTAATTAGATCGCAATTCGCCAAAAACGAACATACTAAAGTTATCATGAAATCAAAAGCCACTCTTCACTTGCTCGATTCCACTCGATTTAGACTACCAATTCGCCAAAAACGAACAAACCCGAAATTATCGTGAATTCAAAAGCCACTTTTCATTGGCTCGATTCCAATCTAATTAGATCGCAATTCGCCAAAAATAAACTAACCCGATGTTATCATGAAATCAAAAGCCACTTTTCATTGGCTCGATTCCAATAAAATTGGACTAGCAATTCGTCAAAAATGAACAAACACGAAGTTATCATGAAATGAAAATCCGCTTTTCTTTGGCCTGATTCCAATCAAATTAGATAGCAATTCGCCAAAAAAAAAAACCCGAAGTTACCATGAAATCAAAATCAACATTTCATTAGCTCGATTCCAATCCATTTAGACTAGCAATTCGCCAAAAAATGAACAAGCGCGAAGTTATCATGAAATGAGAAATCACTTTTCTTCGGCTACATTCCAATCGAATTAGATAGCAATTCGCCTAAAACAAACAAACCAGAAGTTACCATGAAATCAAAATCATCTTTTCATTAGCTCGATTCCAATCCATTTAGACTAGCAATTCGCCAAAAAACGAACAAACGCAAAGTTATCATGAAATGAAAATCCACTTTTCTTTGGCTCGATTCCAATCAAATTAGATAGCAATTCGCCAAAAACAAACAAAATCGAAATTACCATGAAATCAAAATAAACTTTTCATTAGCTCGATTCCAAGCCATTTAGACTAGCAATTTGCCAAAAAATGAACAAACCCAAAGTTATCATGAAATGAAAAACCACTTTTCTTTGACTCGATTCCAACTGAATTAGACAAGCAATTCGCCAAAAATGAACAAGCCCGAAGTTATCATGAAATCAAAAGCCACTTTTCATTGGCTCGATTCCAATTGATTTAGACTAGCAATTCGTCAAAAACGAACAAACCCGAAGTTATCATGAAATGAAAAATGACTTTTCTTTGGATCGATTCCAATCGAAGTAGACTAGCAATTCGCCAAAATCGAACAAACCCAAAGTTATAATGAAATCAAAAGGTACTTTTCACTGGCTCGATTCCAATCGAATTAGATAGCAATTCACAGAAAATGAATAAACCGAAGTTATCATGAAATCAAAGGCCACTTTTCCCTTGCACGATTCCAATCGATTAAACTAGAATTTTGCCAAAAACGAACAAACCCGAAGTTATCATGAATTCAAAAGCCACTTTTCATTGGCTCGATTCCAATCGAATTAGATTGCAATTCGCCAAAAACGAACATACCAAAGTTATCATGAAATCAAATGCCACTTTTCACTTGCTCGATTCCACTCGATTTAGACTAGCAATTCGCCAAAAACGAACAAACCCGAAGTTATCATGAATTCAAAAGCCACTTTTCATTGGCTCGATTCCAATCGAATTAGATCACAATTCGCCAAAAATGAATTAACACGAAGTTATCATGAAATTAAAAGCCACTTTTCATTGGCTCGATTCCAATAAAATTGGACTAGCAGTTCACCAAAAACGAACAAACCTGAAGTTTTTATGAAATGAAAAACCACTTTTCGCTGGCTCGATTCCAATCGATTTAGACTAGCAATTCGCCAAAAACGAACAAACCCGAACTTATCCTGAAATGGAAAACAACTTTTCATTTGCTCGATTCCAGTCGATTTAGACTACCAATTCGCCAAAAACGAACAAACTCGAAGTTATCATGAAATGAAAAACCACTTTTCTTGGGCTCGATTCCAATCGAACTAGATAGCAATTCGCCAAAAACAAACAAACCCAAAGTTATCATGAAATTAAAAGCCACTTTTCACTTGCTTGATTCCAATCGATTTAGACTAGCAATTCGCCAAAAATGAACAAACCCGGAGTTATCATGAAAAGAAAAACCAATTTTCATTGGCTCGATTCCAATTGATTTAGACTACCAATTCGCCAAAAAGAACAAACTCGAAGTTGTCATGAGATGAAAAACCACTTTTCTTTGGCTCGATTCCAATCGAATTAGACTAGCAATTCGCCCTAAATGAAAAAAATCCGAAGTTATCCTGAAATTAAAAACCACTTTTCATTAGCTCGATTCCAAGACTAGCAATTCGCCAAAAACGAACAAATCCGAAGTTATCATGAAATCAAAAACCACTTTTCATTGGCTCAATTCCAATCAGGTTACACTAGCAATTCGCCAAAACGAACAAACCCGAAGTTATCGTGGAATGAAGAACCAGTTTTCATTGGCTCGATTCCAATCGAATTAGACTACCAATTCACCAAAATGAACAAACCCGAAGATATCATGATATTTAAAGCACTTTTCATTGGCTCGATTCCAATCGATTAGACTAGTATTTCGCCAAAAATGAACAAACCCGAAGTTATCATGAAATGAAAATCCACTTTTCTTTAGCTCGATTCCAATCGAATTAGACTAGCAATTCGTCAAAAATGAACAAACCGAAGTTATCATGAAATGAAAAACCACTTTTCTTTGGCTCAATTCCAATCGAATTAGACTAGCAATTCGCCAAAAATGAACAAACTAGAAGTTATCATGAAATGAAAAAGCACTTTTCTTTGGCTCGATTCCAATCGAATTAGACTAGCAATTTGCCAAAAATGAACATACCCGAAGTTATCATGAAATCAAAAGCCACTTTTCATTGGCTCGATTTCAATCGATTTACACTAGCAATTCGCCAAAAATGAACAAACTAGAAGTTATCATGAAATGAAAAAGCACTTTTCTTTGGCTCGATTCCAATCGAATTAGACTAGCAATTCACCAAAAATGAACATACCCGAAGTTATCATGAAATCAAAAGCCACTTTTCATTGGCTCGATCCCAATCGAATTGGACTGGCAATTCGCCAAAAACGAACAAATCGGAACCTATCACGAAATGAAAAATCGCTTTTCATCGGTTCGATTCCAATCGAATTAGACTAGCAATTCGCCAAAAATGAACAAACCTGAAGTTATCATGAAATGAAAAAACCACTTTTTATTGGCTCGATTCTAATTGAATTAGACTAGCAATTTGCCAATAACGAACAAACCCGAAGTTATAATGAAATCAAAATTCACTTTTCATTGGCTCGATTCCAATCGATTTAGACTAGCAATTTGTGAAAAACGAACAAACCCGAAGTTATCATCAAAATGAAAAAACACTTTTCATTGGCTCAATTCCAAACGAATTAGACAAGCAATTCGCCAAAAACGAATAAACCCGGAGTTTTCATGAAATCAAAAACCACTTTTCGTTAGCTCTATTCTAATCAATTAGACTAGCAATTCGCGAAAAAATGAACAAACCCGAAGTTAACATAAAATCAAAAATCACTTTTCGTTGGCTCAATTCCAGTCAAATTAGACTAGCAATTCGCCAAAATCGAACAAATTCGATGTTATCATGAAATCAAAAAAAATTTATATTGGCTGGATTCAAATCGAATTAGACTTCCAATTAGCCAAAACGAATAAACCCGAAGATATCAAGAAATCAAAGGCCACTTTTCATTGGCTCGATTCCAACCGATTAAGACTAGCGATTCTCCAAAAACGAAAAAACCTGAAGTTATCATGAAATTAAAAACAACATTTCTTTGGCTCGATTCCAATCGAATTAGACTAGCAATTCGCCAAAAACGAACAAACCCAAAGTTATCATGAAATCAAAAGCCATTTTTCATTGGCTCGATTCCAATAGATTTACACTGGCAATTCGCAAAAAATGAATAAACCCGTAGTTATCATGAAATGAAAAACCACTTTTCTTGGTCTCTATTCCAATCCAATTAGACTAGCAATTCGCCAAAATAGAACAAACCCGAAGTTATCATGAATTAAAAAGAAACTTTTCATTGGCTTGATTCCAATCGAATTGGACTAACAATTTGCCAAAAACGAACAAACCTGAAGTTATCATGAAATGAAAAACCACTTTTGATTAGCTCGATTCCGACCGAACTAGACTAGCAATTTGCCAAAAATGAACAAACCCGAAGTTATCATGAAATCAAAATCAACTTTTCTTTAGTTCGATTCCAATCGATTTAGACTAGCAATTCGCCAAAACGAACGAACCTGAATTTATCATGAAATGAAAAATCACTTTTCTTTGGCTCGATTCTAATCGAATTAGACTAGAAATTCACCAAAGACGAACAAACCTGAAGTTATCATGAAATCGAAAGCCACTTTTCATTGGCTCGATTCGAATCGAATTGGACTAGCAGTTCGCCAAAAATGAACAAACCCGAAGTTATCACGAAATGAAAAACCCCTTTTCATTGGCTGGATTCCAATCGAATTTGACTAGCAGTTCGCCAAAAAAGAACAAACCTGAAGTTATCATGAAATGAAAAACAACTTTTCATTGGCTCGATTCCAATCGAATTAGACTTGCAATTCGCCCAAAACGAAAAAACCCAAATTTATCATGAAATTAAAAACCACATTTCATAAGCTCGATTCCAAGACTAGCAATTCGCCAAAAATGAACAAACCCAGAGTTACCATGAAATCAAAAACCACTTTTCATTAGCTCAATTCTAATCATGTTAGACTAACAATTGGCCAAAAATGAAAAAACCCGAAGTTATCATGAAATCAAAAGCCACTTTTCATTGGCTCGATTCCAATCGAATTGGACTAGGAATTAGACTTGTAATTCGCCAAAAATGAACAAACCCGAAGTTATCACGAAATGAAAAACTCCTTTTTATTGGCTCGATTCCAATCGAATTAGACAGCAGTTCACCAAAAATAAACAAACCTGAAGTTATTATGAAATGCAAAACCACGTTTCGTTGGCTCGATTCCAATCGATTTACACTAGCAATTCGCCAAAAAGAACAAACTAGAAGTTATCATGAAATGAAAAACCACTTTTCTTTGGCTCGATTCCAATCGAATTGGACTAGCAATTCGCCAAAAACGAACAAACCCGAAATTATCACAAAATGAAAAACCACGTTTCATTGGCTCGATTCCAATCGAATTAGACTATCAGTTCGCCAAAATGGAACAAACCTAAGGTTATCATGAAATGAAAAAACCACTTTTCATTAGCTCTATTCGAATCCAATTTGATTAACAATTCGCAAAAAAAGAAAAGAAAAAACCTTATGTTGTCATAAAATCAAAAATCACTTTTTGTTGGCTCAATTCCAGTCAAATTAGACTAGCAATTTGCCAAAAACGAACAAATTCGATGTTATCTTGAAATCAAAAACAACTTTTCATTAGCTGGATTCAAATCGAATTAGAATTCCAATTCGCCAAGACGAACAAACCCGAAGATATTATGATATCAAAAGCCACTTTTCATTGGCTCGATTCTAATCGATTAAGACTAGTGATTCGCCAAAAACGAACAAACCCGAAGTTATTATGAAATTAAAAACAACATTTCTTTGGCTCGATTCCAATCGAATTAGACTAGCAATTCGCAAAAAAAGAACAAACCAAAAGTTATCATGAAATCAAAAGCCACTTTTCATTGGCTAGATTCCAATCGATTTGCACTGGCAATTCGCCAAAATTGAGCAAACCCGAAGTTATCATGAAATGAAAAATCACTTTTATTTTTTTCGACTCCAATCGAATTAGACTAGCAATTCGCCAAAATCGAACAAACCCGAAGTTATCATGAAATAAAAAGACACTTTTCATTGGCTCGATTCCAATCGAATTGGACTACCAATTCCCTAAAAACGAACAAACCTGAAGTTATCATGAAATGAAAAACCACTTTTCATTAGCTCGATTCCAATCGAATTAGATTAGCAATTTGTCAAAGACGAACAAACCCAAAGTTATCATGAAATAAAAAATCACTTTTCTTTGGCTCGATTCCAATCGAATTAGACTAGAAATTTGTCGAAGACGAACAAACCCGAAGTTATCATGAAATCAAAAGCCACTTTTCATTGGCTCGATTCCAATCGAATTGGACTAGCAATTCGCCAAAAATGAACAGACCTGAAGTTATCACAAAATGAAAAACCCCTTATCATTGGCTCGATTCCAATCGAATTTGACTAGCAGTTCGCTAAAACCGAACAAACCTGAAGTTAACATGAAATGAAAAACCACCTTTTATTGGCTCGATTCCAATTGAATTAGACTAGCAATTCGTCATAAATGAACAAACCCGAAGTTATAATGATATCAAAATCCACTTTTCATTGGCTCGATTCCAATCGATTTAGATTAGCAATTTGCCAAAAACGAACAAACCCGAAGTTATCATCAAAATGAAAAACCACTTTTCATTGGCTCGAATCAAATCAAATTAGACTAGCAATTCGCCAAAAACGAACAAACCCGAAGTTATCATGAAATCAAAAACCACTTTTCATTAGCTCGATTCTAATAGAATTAGACTAGCAATTCGCAAAAAAATGAACTAGCCCGAAGTTATCATGAAACCATAAATCACTTTTCGTTGGCTCAATTCCAGTCAAATTAGACTAGCAATTCACCAAAAATGAACAAATTCCAAGTTATCATGAAATCAAAAGCCACTTTCCATTAGCCAAATTCCATTCGAATTGGACTAGTAATTTGCCAAAAACGAACGAACCCGAAGTTATCATGAAATGAAAAACCTATTTTCACTTGCTCGATTCCAATCGAATTAGACTAGCAGCTCGTCAAAAACGAACAATCCCAAAGTTATCATGAAATCAAAATCATCTTTTCATTAGCTCGATTCCAATCGATTTAAACTAGCAATTCGCCAAAAACGAACAAACACGAAGTCATTATAAAATGAAAAACAACTTTTCTTTGGCTTGATTCCAATCGAATTAGACTAGCAATTCGCCAAAAAATGAACAAACCCGAAGTTATCATGAAATCAAGAGCCACTTTTCATTGGCTCGATTCCAATCGAATTGGACTAGCAATTCGCCAAAAATGAACAAACCCGAAGTTATCATGAAATGAAAAACCACTTTTCTTTGGCTCGATTCCAATCGAATTAGACATGCGATTAGCCAAAAACAAACAAACCCGAAGTTATCATGACATGAACCAAATCTTTTTATTGGCTCGATTCCAATCGAATTAGACTAACAATTCGCCAAAAACGAGCAAACCAAAAGTCATCATGAAATCAAAATCAACTTTTCATTAGCTCGATTCCAATCGATTTAGACTACCAATTCGACAAAAATGAACGAACCCGAAGTTATCATGAAATGAAAAACCACTGATCTTCGGCTCGATTCCAATCGAATTAGACTAGCAATTCGCCAAAAACGAACTAACCCAAAGTTATCATGAAATCAAAAGCCACTATTCATTGGATCGATTCCAACCAAAAACGAAAAAATCCAAAGTTATTATGAAATCAAAAGTCATTTTTTATTGGCTCGATTCCAATCAAATTAGATAGCAATTCGCCAAAAATGAATAAACCGAAGTTATCATGAAATCAAAGGCCACTTTTCAATTGCACGATTCCAATCTATTTAGACTAGAAATTCATCAAAAATGAACAAACCCGAAGTTATCATGAATTTAGAAGCCACTTTTCATTGGCTCGATTCCAATCGAATTAGATCGCAATTCGCCAAAAACGAACAAACCGAAGTTATCATGAAATCAAAAGCCACTTTTCACTTGCTCGATTCCAATCGATTTAACTAGCAATTCACCAAAAACGAACAAACCCGAAGTTATCTTGAAATGAAGAACAAATTTTCATTGGCTCGATTCCAATCAATTTAGACTAGCAAATTCACCAAAAATGAACAAACTTGAAGTTATCATGAAATGAAAAATCACTTTTCTTTGGCTCGATTCCAATCGAAGTAGACTAGCAATTCGCAAAAAACGAACAAAATCGAAGTTATCAATAAATCAAAAGCCACTTTTCATTGGCTCAATTCCAATCGAATTGGACTAGCAGTTCGCCAAAAACGAACAAACCCGAAGTTATCATGAAATTAAAAGCCACTTTTCATTGGCTCGATTCCAATCGAATTGCACTAGCAATTCGCCAAAAACGAACAAACTCGACGTTATCATGAAATGAAAAACAACTTTTCATTGGCTCGATTCCAATCTAATTAGACTAGCAATTCGCCAAAAATGAACAAACCCAAAGATATCATGAAATCAAAAGGCACTTTTCATTGGCTCGATTCCAATTGATTAAGACTAGCAATTCGCCAAAACCGAACAAACCCAAAGTAATCATGAAATCAAAGGCCACTTTTCATTTGCTCGATTCCAATAGAATTGGACTAGCAATTTGCCAAAAACGAACAAACACGAAGTTATCATGACAGGAAAATCCCCTTTTCTTTGGCTCGATTCCAATCAAATTAGATAGAAATCCGTCAAAAACAAACAAACCCGAAGTTATCATGAAATCAAAATCAACTTTTCATAAGCTCGATTCCAATCGATTTAGACTAGCAATTCGCCAAAAAAGGAACAAACCCGAAGTTATCATGAAATCAAAAACCACTCTTCTTTGGCTCAATTCCAATCGAATTAGACATGCAATTTGCCAAAAATGAACAAACCCGAAGTTATCATGAAATCAAAAGCCACTTTTCATTGGCTCGATTCCAATAGATTTAGACTAGCAATTCGCAAAAAATAAACAAACCCGAAGTTATCACGAAATGAAAACCACTTTTCTTTGGATCGATTCCAATCGAAGTAGACTAGCAATTCGCCAAAAACGAACAAACCCAAAGTTATCATGAAATCAAAAGTCACTTTTCATTGGCTCGATTCCAATCGAAGTAGACTAGCAATTCGCCAAAAACGAACAAACCCAAAGTTATCATGAAATCAAAAGTCACTTTTCATTGGCTCAATTCCAATCGAATTAGATAGTAATTCACCAAAAACGAATAAATCGAAGTTATCATGAAATCAAAGGCCACTTTTCCCTTGCACGATTCCAATCGATTTAGACTAGAAATTTGCCAAAAATGTACAAACCTGAATTTATCATGAATTCAAAAGCCACTTTTCATTGGCTCGATTCCAATTGATTAAGACTAGAGATTCACCAAAATCGAACAAACCCAAAGTCATCATGAAATCAAAGGCCACTTTTCATTGGCTCGATTCCAATCGAATTAGACATGCAATTCGCCAAAAATGAACAAACCCGAAGTTATCATGAAATCAAAAGCCACTTTTCATTGGCTCGATTCTAATCGATTTAGACTAGCAATTCGCAAAAAACGAACAAACCCGAAGTTATCACGAAATGAAAAACCACTTTTCTTTGGATCGATTCCAATCGAAGTAGACTAGCAATTCGCCAAAAACGAACAAGCCCAAAGTTATCATGAAATGAAAAACCACTTTTCTTTGGCTCGATTCCAATTGAATTAGACATGCAATTCGCTAAAACCGAACTAACACAAAGTTATCATGAAATCAAAAGTCACTTTTCAATGGCTCGATTCCAATTGAATTGGACTAGCAATTCGCCAAAAATGAACTAACCCGAAGTTATCATGAAATCAAAAGCTACTATTCATTGTCTCGATTCCAATCGAATTGCACTAGCAATTAACCAAAAACGAACAAACTCGACTTTATCATGAAATGAAAAACTACTTTTCAATGGCTCGATTCCAATCGATTTAGTCTAGCAATTTGCCAAAAATAAACAAGCCGAAGATTTCATGAAATCAAAAGCCAGTTTTCATTGCTCGATTCCAATTGAATTAGATCGCAATTCGTCAAAAACAAACAAACACGAACTTATCATGAAATCAAAAGCCACTTTTCATTGGCTCGATTCCAATCGAATTGGATTAGCAATTCCCTAAAAACGAACAAACCCGAAGTTATCCTGAAATCAAAAGCCACTTTTCATTGGCTCGATTCCAATAGAGTTGCACTAGTAATTCGGCGAAAACGAATAAAGCCGACGTTATCATGAAATGAAAAACCACTTTTCATTGGCCCGATTTCAATGAAATTAGACTAGCAATTCGCCAAAAAAGAACAAACCTGAAGATATCATGAAATCAAAAGCCACTTTTCATTGGCTCGATTCCAATCGATTAAGACTAGCAATTCGCCAAAACCGAACAAACCCAAAGTTATCATGAAATGAAAGGCCACTTTTCATCGGCTCGATTCCAATAGAATTGGACTAGCTATTCACCAAAAACAAACAAACACGAAGTTATCGTGAAATGAAAAACCACTTTTCTTTGGCTTGATTCCTGTCAAATTAGATAGCAATTAGCTAAAAGCAAACAAACCCGAAGTTATCATGAAATCAAAATCAACTTTTCATTAGCTCGATTCCAATCTATTTAGACTAGGAATTTGCCAAAAAAGAACAAACCCGAAGTTATCATGAAGTGAAAAACCACTTTTCTTTGGCTCGATTCCAATCGAATTACACAGGCAATTCGCCAAAGATGAACAAACCAGAAGTTATCATGAAATAAAATCCACTTTTCATTGACTCGATTCAAATCGATTTAGACTAGCAATTTGCCAAAAACGAACAAACCCGAAGTCATTACGAAATGAAAAACTACTTTTCTTTGGATCGATTCTAATCGAAGTAGACTAGCAATTCGCCAAAAACGACCAAACCCAAAGTTATCATGAAATGAAAAACCACTTTTCTTTGGCTCGATTCCATTCGAATTAGACATGCAATTCGTAAAAAATGAACAAACTCGAAGTTATCATGAAATCAAAAGCCACTTTTCATTGGCTCGATTCCAATCGATTTAGACTAGCAATTCGCCAAAAACGAACGAACAAACCCGAAGTTATCACGAAATGAAAAACCGCTTTTCTTTGGCTCGATTCCAATCGAAATAGACTAGCGATTTGCCAAAAAATGAACAAACCCAAAGTTTTCATCAAATCAAAAGTCACTTTTCATTGGCTCGATTCCATTCGAATGAGATAGCAATTCGCCAAAAATGAATAAACCGAAGTTATCATGAAATCAAAAGCCACTTTTCACTTGCACGATTCCAATCGATTTAGACAACAAATTCGCTGAAATCGAACAAACCCGAAGTTATCATGAATTCAAAAGTGACTTTTCATTGGCAAAATTCCAATCGAATTAGATCGTAACTCACCAAAAGCAAACAAACCGAAGTTATCATGAAATCAAAAGCTACTTTTCACTTGCTCGATTCCAATCGATTTAGACTAGCAATTCGCCAAAAACAAACAAACCCGAAGTTATCATGAAATGAAGAACAACTTTTCATTGGCTCGATTCCAAGCAATTTAGACTAGCAATTCGCCAAAAATGAACAAACCCGAAGTTATCATGAAATGAAAAACTACTTTTCTTTGGCTCGATTCCAATCGAAGTAGACTAGCAATTCGCCAAAAACAAACTAACACGAAGTTATCATGAAATCAAAAGTCACTTTTCATTGGCTCGATCCCAATTGAATTGGATTAGCAATTTGCCAAAAACAAACAAACCCGACGTTTTCATGAAATGAAAAACCACATTTCATTGGTTCGATTCCAATCGAATTAGACTAGTAATTCGCCAAAAATGAACAAACCCGAAGATATCATGAAATCAAAAGCCAGTTTTCATTCGCTCGATTCCAATCGATTAAGACTAGCAATTCGCCAAAATCGAACTAACCCAAAGTTATCATGAAATCAAAGGCCACTTTGCATTGGCTCAATTCCAATCGAATTAGACATGCAATTCGCCAAAAATGAACAAACCCGAAGTTGTCATGATATTAAAAGCCACTTTTCATTGGCTCGATTCCAATCGATTTAGACTAGTAATTCGCCAAAAACGAACAAACCTGAAGTTATCACGAAATGAAAAACTACTTTTCTTTGGATCGATTCCAATCGAAGTAGACTAGAAAGTCGCCAAAAAGAACAAACCCAAAGTTATCATGAAATCAAAAGTCACTTTTCATTGGCTCGATTCCAATCGAATTAGATAGCAATTCACCAAAAATAAATAAATCGAAGTTATCATGAAATCGAAGGCCACTTTTCCCTTGCATGATTCCAATCGATTTAGACTATAAATTCGCCAAAAACAAACAAACCGAAGTTATCCTGAAATCAAAAGCCACTTTTCACTTGCTCGATTCCAATCGATTTAGACTAGCAATTCGCCAAAAACGAACAAAATCGAAGTTATCGTGAAATGAAGAACAACTTTTCATTGGCTCGATTCCAATCAATTTAGACTAGCAATTGGCCAAAATCGAACAAACCCAAAGTTATCTTGAAATCAATGGCCACTTTTCATTCGCTCGATCCCAATAAAATTGGACTAGCAATTCTCAAAAAATGAACAAACACGAAGTTATCATGAAATGAAAATCCACTTTTCTTTAGCTCAATTCCAATCAAATTAGATAGCAATTCGCCAAAAATGAACAAACACGAAGTTATCATGAAATGAAAATCCACTTCTCTTTAGCTCGATTCCAATCAAATTAGATAGCAATTCGCAAAAAACGGACAAACCTGAAGTTAACATGAAATCAAAAGTCACTTTTCATTGGCTCGATTCCAATCGAATTCCACTAGCAATTCGCCAAAAACGAACAAACCTGAAGTTAACATGAAATCAAAAGTCACTTTTCATTGGCTCGATTCCAATCGAATTCCACTAGCAATTCGCCAAAAATGAACTAACTCGACGTTATCATGAAATGAAAAACCACTTTTCATTGGCTCGATTCCAATGGAATTAGACTAGCAATTCCCCAAAAATGAACAAACCCGAAGATATCATGAAATCAAAAGCTAGTTTTCATTAGCTCGATTCCAATCGATTAAGACTAGCAATTCGCCAAAATCGAACTAACCCAAAGTTATCATGAAATCAAAGGCCACTTTGCATTGGCTCAATTCCAATCGAATTAGACATGCAATTCACCAAAAATGAACAAACCCGAAGTTATCATGATATCAAAAGCCACTTTCATTGGCTCGATTCTAATCGATTTAGACTAGTAATTAGCCAAAAACGAACAAACTTGAAGTTATCACGAAATGAAAAACTACTTATCTTTGGATCGATTCCAATCGAAGTAGACTAGCAAGTCGCCAAAAATGAACAAACCCAAAGTTATCATGAAATCAGAAGTCACTTTTCATTGGCTCGATTCCAATCGAATTAGATAGCAATTCACCAAAAATGAATAAATTGAAGTTATCATGAAATCAAAGGCCACTTTTTCCTTGCACGATTCCAATCGATTTAGACTATAAATTCGCCAAAAACGAACAAACCGAAGTTATCGTGAAATCAAAAGCCACTTTTCACTTGCTCGATTCCAATCGATTTAGACTAGCAATTCGCCAAAAATGAACAAACCCGAAGTTATCATGAAATGAAGAACAACTTTTCATTGGCTCGATCCCAATCAATTTAGACTAGCAATTGGCCAAAACCGAACAAACCCAAAGTTATCTTGAAATCAATGGCCACTTTTCATTCGCTCGATCCCAATAAAATTGGACTAGCAATTCTCCAAAAACGAACAACCACGAAGTTATCATGAAATGAAAATCCACTTTTCTTTAGCTCGATTCCAATCAAATTAGATAGCAATTCGCCAAAAATGAACAAACAAGAAGTTATCATGAAATGAAAATCCACTTCTCTTTAGCTCGATTCCAATCAAATTAGATAGCAATTCGCAAAAAATGGACAAACCTAAAGTTAACATGAAATCAAAAGTCACTTTTCATTGGCTCGATTCCAATCGAATTCCACTAGCAATTCGCCAAAAATGAACTAACTCGACGTTATCATGAAATGAAAAACCACTTTTCATTGGCTCGATTCCAATGGAATTAGACTAGCAATTCGTGAAAAAAGAACAAACCCGAAGATATCATGAAATCAAAAGGCACTTTTCATTGGCTCGATTCCAATCGATTAAGATTAGCAATTCGCCAAAATCGAACAAACCCAAAATTATCGTGAAATCAAAGGGCACTTTTCATTGGCTCGATTCCAATAGAATTGGACTAGCAATTCGCCAAAAATGAACAAACACAAAGTTATCATGAAATGAAAAGCCACATTTCTTTGGCTCTATTCCAATCAAACTAGATAGCAATTAGCCAAAAACAAACAAACCCGAAGTTATCATGAAATCAAAATCAACTTTTCATTAGCTCGATTCCAATCTATTTAGACTAGTAATTCACCAAAAAAGAACAAACTTGAAGTTATCATGAAATGAAAAACCACTTTTCTTTGGCTCGATTCCAATCGAATTAGACATGCAATTCGTCAAAAATGAACAAACTCGAAGTTATCATGAAATCAAAAGCCACTTTTCTTTGGCTCGATTCCAATTGATTTAGACTAGCAATTCGCCAAAAACGAACAAACCCGAAGTTATCACGAAATGAAAAACCACTTTTCTTTGGCCCGATTCCAATCGAAGTAGACTAGCGATTCGACAAAAACGAACAAACCCAAAGTTATCATGAAATCAAAAGTCACTTTTCATTGGCTCGATTCCAATCCAATTAGATAGCAATTCCCCAAAAACGAACAAACCAAAGTTGTCATGAAATCAAAGGCCACTTTTCACTTGCACGATTCTAATCGATTTAGACTAGAAATTCGCTAAAAATGAACAAACCCGAAGTTATCATGAATTCAAAAGCCACTTTTCATTGGCTCGATTCCAATCGAATTAGATCGTAATTCACCAAAAATGAACAAACCGAAGTTATCATGAAATCAAAAGCCACTTTTCACTTGCTCGATTCCAATCGATTTAGACTAGCAATTCGCCAAAAACAAACAAACCCGAAGTTATCATGAAATGAAGAACAACTTTTCATTGGCTCGATTCCAATAATTTAGACAAGCAATTCGCCAAAAATGTGCAAACCCGAAGTTATCATGAAACGAAAAACCACTTTTCTTTGGCTCGATTCCAATCGAAGTAGACTAGCAATTCGCCAAAAACGAACAATCCCGAAGTCATCATGAAATCAAAAGCCACTTTTCATTGGCTCGATTCCAATTGAATTGCACTAGCAATTCACCAAAAAAAACAAACCCGACGCTATCATGAAATGAAAAACCACTTTTCATTGGCTCGATTCCAATCAAATTAGACTAGCTATTTGTCAAAAATGAACAAACCCGAAGATATCATGAAATCAAAAGCCAGTTTTCATTGGCTCAATTCCAATCGATTAAGACTAGCAATTCGCCAAAACTGAACAGACCCAAAGTTATCATGAAATCAAAAGCCACTTTTCATTGGCTCGACTCCAATCGAATTCGACATGCAATTTGCCAAAAATGAACAAACCCGAAGGATTTAGACTTGCAATTCGCAAAAAAACTAACAAACTCGAAGTTATCACGAAATGAAAAACCACTTTTCTTTGGATCGATTCCAATCGAAGTAGACTAGCAATTCGCCAAAAACGAACAAACCTAAAGTTATCATGAAATCAAAAGTCACTTTTCATTGGCTCGATTCCAATCGAATTACATAGCAATTCGCCAAAAATGAATAAACCGAAGTTGTCATGAAATCAAAGGCCACTTTTCCCTTGCACGATTCCAATCGATTTAGACTAGAAATTCGCTAAAAACGAACAAACCCGAAGTTATCATGAATTCAAAAGCCACTTTTCATTAGCTCGATTCCAATCGAATTAGATCGCAATTCGCTAAAAATGAACAAACTGAAGTTATCATGAAATCAAAAGCCACTTTTCACTTGCTCGATTCCAATCGGTTTAGATTAGCAATTCGCCAAAAACATACAAACCCAAAGTTATCATGAAATGAAGAACAACGTTTCATTGGCACAATTCCAATCAATTTTGACTAGCAATTCGCCAAAACCGAACAAACCCAAAGTTATCATGAAATCAACGGCCACTTTTCATTCACTCGATTCCAATAAAATTGGACTAGCAATTCGCCAAAACGAACAAACACGAAATAATCATGAAATGAAAATCCACTTTTCTTTGGCTCGATTCCAATCGAATTAGATAGCAATTCGCCAAAAGCAAACAAACCCAAAGTTACCATGAAATCAAAATCAACTTTTCATTAGCACGATTCCAATCGATTTAGACTAGCAATTCGCCAAAAAAGGAACAAACCCGAAGTTATCATGAAATGAAAAATCACTTTTCTTTGGCTCGATTCCAATCGAATTAGACATGTAATTTGCCAAAAATGAACAAACCTGAAGTTATCATGAAATCAAAAGCCACTTTTCATTGGCTCGATTCCAATCGATTTAGATTAGAAATTCGCCAAAAACGAACAAACCCGAAGTTATCGAGAAATGAAAAACCACTTTTCTTTGGATCGATTCCAATCGAAGTGGACTAGCAATTCGCCAAAAACAAACTAACCCAAAGTTACCATGAAATCAAAAGTGACTTTTCATTGGCTCGATTCCAATCGAATTAGATAGCAATTCGCCAAAAACGAATAAATCAAAGTTGTTATGAAATCAAAGGCCACTTTTCACTTGCACAATTCCAATCGATTTAGACTAGAAATTTGCGAAAAACGAATAAACCCGAAGTTATCATGAATTCAAAAGCCACTTTTCATTGGCTCGATTCCAATCGAATTAGATCGCAATTCGCCAAAAATGAACTAAACCGAAGTTATCATGCAATAAAAAGCCACTTTTCATTGGCTCGATTCCAATCGAATTGGACTAGTAATTCGCTAAAAACGAACAAACCCGAAGTTATCATGAAATCAAAAGCCACTTTTCATTGGCTCGATTCCAATAGAATTGCACTAGCAATTCGACAAAAATGAACAAACCCGATGTTATCGTGAAATGAAAAACAACTTTTCATTGGCTCGATTCCAATGGAATTAGACTAGCAATTCGCGAAAAAAGAACAAACCCGAAGGTATCATGAAATCAAAAGCCACTTTTCTTTGGCTCGATTCTAATCGATTAAGACTAGCAATTCGCCAAAACCGAACAAACCCTAAGTTATCATGAAATCAAAGGCCACTTCTCATTGGCTCGATTCCAATAAAATTGGACTAGCTATTCGCCAAAAATGAACAAATACGAAGTTATCATGAAATGAAAAACAACTTTTCTTGGGCTCGATTCCAATCAAATTAGATAGCAATTAGCAAAAAACAAACAAACCCGAAGTTATCACGAAATCAAAATCAACTTTCATTAGCTCGATTCCAATCGATTTAGACTAGCAATTCGCCAAAAAATGAACAAACCCGAAGTTATCATGAAATGAAAAACTACTTTTATTTGGCTCGATTCCAATCGAATTAGACATGCAACTCGACAAAAATGAACAAGCCAGAAGTTATCATGAAATAAAAGCCACTTTTCATTGACTCGATTCCAATCGATTTAGACTAGCAATTCGCCAAAAAAGGAACAAACCCGAAGTTATCATGAAATGAAAAATCACTTTTCTTTGGCTCGATTCCAATCGAATTAGACATGTAATTTGCCAAAAATGAACAAACCCGAAGTTATCATGAAATCAAGAGCCACTTTTCATTGGCTCGATTCCAATCGATTTAGATTAGCAATTCGCCAAAAACGAACAAACCCGAAGTTATCGAGAAATGAAAAACCACTTTTCTTTGGATCGATTCCAATCGAAGTGGACTAGCAATTCGCCAAAAATAAACTAACCCAAAGTTACCATGAAATCAAAAGTCACTTTTCATTGGCTCGATTCCAATTGAATTAGATAGCAATTCGCTAAAAATGAATAAATCGAAGTTATTATGAAATCGAAGGCCACTTTTCACTTGCACAATTCCAATAGATTTAGACTAGAAATTTGCCAAAAACGAATAAACCCAAAGTTATCATGAATTCAAAAGCCACTTTTCATTGGCTCGATTCCAATCGAATTAGATCGCAATTCGCCAAAAATGAACTAACCCGAAGTTATCATGAAATAAAAAGCCACTTTTCATTGGCTCGATTCCAATCGAATTAGATCGCAATTCGCCAAAAATGAACTAACCCGAAGTTATCATGAAATAAAAAGCCACTTTTCATTGGCTCGATTCCAATCGAATTGGACTAGTAATTCGCCAAAAACGAACAAGCCCGAAGTTATCATGAAATCAAAAGCCACTTTTCATTGGCTCGATTCCAATAGAATTGCACTAGCAATTTGCCAAAAACGAACAAACCCGATGTTATCGTGAAATGAAAAACAACTTTTCATTGGCTCGATTCCAATGGAATTAGACTAGCAATTCGCAAAAAAAGAACAAACCCGAAGATATCATGAAATCAAAAGCCACTTTTCATTGGCTCGATTCTAATCGATTAAGACTAGCAATTCGCCAAAACCGAACAAACCCTAAGTCATCCTGAAATCAAAGGCCACTTCTCATTGGCTCGATTCCAATAAAATTGGACTAGCTATTCGCCAAAAATGAACAAATACGAAGTTATCATGAAATGAAAAACCACTTTTCTTTGGCTCGATTCCAATCAAATTAGATAGCAATTAGCAAAAAACAAACAAACTCGAAGTTATCACGAAATCAAAATCAACTTTCATTACCTCGATTCCAATCGATTTAGACTAGCAATTCGCCAAAAAATAACAAACCCGAAGTTATCATGAAATGAAAAACCACTTTTATTTGCTCGATTCCAATCGAATTAGACATGCACCTCGCCAAAAATGAACAAACCAGAAGTTATCATGAAATAAAAGCCACTTTTCATTGACTCGATTCCAATCGATTTAGACTAGCAATTCGCCAAAAACGAACAAACTCGAAGTTATCACGAAATGAAATACCACTTTTCTTTGGCTCAATTCCAATCGAAGTTGACTAGCGATTCGCCAAAAATGAACAAACCCAAAGTTATCATCAAATCAAAAGTCACTTTTCATTGGCTCTATTCCAATCGAATTAGATAGCAATTCCACAAAAATGAATAAACCGAAGTTAACATGAAATCAAAGGCCACTTTTCACTTGCACGATTCCAATCGACATAGACTAGAAATTCGCGAAAAGCGAACAAACCCGAAGTTATCATGAAATGAAAAACCACTTT
This sequence comes from Olea europaea var. sylvestris, assembly GCF_002742605.1. Classification (NCBI taxonomy): domain Eukaryota; kingdom Viridiplantae; phylum Streptophyta; class Magnoliopsida; order Lamiales; family Oleaceae; genus Olea; species Olea europaea. The sequence goes on from NW_019236224.1 coordinate 102,610, forward strand.
TCTTTGGCTCGATTCCAATCGAAGTAAACTAGCAATTCGCCAAAAATGAATAAACCGAAGTTATCATGAAATCAAAGGCCACTTTTCACTTGCACGATTCCAATCGATTTAGACTAGAAATCCGCCAAAAGTGAACAAACCCGAAGTTATCATGAATTCAGAAGCCACTTTTCATTGGATCGATTACAATCGAATTAGAACGTAATTCACCAAAAATGAACAAACCGAAGTTATCATGAAATCAAAAGCCACTTTTCATTGACTTGATTCCAATCGAATTAGATAGCAATTCGCCAAAAATGAATAAACCGAAGTTGTCATGAAATCAAAGGCCACTTTTCCCTTGCACGATTCCAATCGATTTAGACTAGAAATTCATCAAAAAGAACAAACCCGAAGTTATCATGAATTCAAAATCCACTTTTCATTAGCTCGATTCCAATCGAATTAAATCGCAATTCGCCAAAAGCGAACAAATTGAAGTTATCATGAAATCAAAAGCCACTTTTCATTGGCTCGATTCCAATCGATTTAGACTAGCAACGAACAAACCCGAAGTTATCATGAAATGAAAGACATTTTTTCAATGGCTCGAATCCAATCAAATTAGACTAGCAATTCGCCAAAAATGAACAAACCCGAAGTTATCATGAAATAAAAAACCACTTTTCTTTGGCTAGATTCCAATCGAAGTAGACTAGCAATTCGCCAAAAACGAACTAACAGGAAGTTATCATGAAATCAAAAGCCACTTTTCATTGGCTCGATTCCAATCGAATTAGACTAGAAATTCGCCAAAAATGAACAAATCCGAAGTTATCATGAATTCAAAAGCCACTTTTCATTGGCTCGATTCCAATCGAATTAGATCACAATTCGCCAAAAACGAACAAATTGAAGTTATCATGAAATCAAAAGCCACTTTTCATTGGCTCGATTCCAATCGATTTAGACTAGCAATTCGTTAAAAACGAACAAACCCGAAGTTATCATGAAATGAAGAACATTTCTTCATTGGCTCGATTCCAATCAATTTAGACTAGCAATTCGCTAAAAATGAACAAACCCGAAGTTATCATGAAATGAAAAACCACTTTTCTTTGGCTCGTTTCCAATCGAAGTAAACTAGCAATTCGCCAAAAATGAATAAACCGAAGTTATCATGAAATCGAAGGCCACTTTTCACTTGCACGATTCCAATCGATTTAGACTAGAAATTCGCCAAAAGCGAACAAACCTGAAGTTATCATGAATTCAGAAGCCACTTTTCATTGGCTCGATTCCAATCGAATTAGAGCGTAGTTCACCAAAAATGAACAAATCGAAGTTATCATGAAATCAAAAGCCACTTTTCACTTGCTCGATTCCAATCGATTTAGAATAGCAATTTGCCAAAAACGAACAAACCTGAAGTTATCATGAAATGAAGAACGACTTTTCATTGGCTCGATTCCAATCAATTTGGACTAGCAATTTGCTAAAAATGAAAAAACCCGAAGTCATCATGAAATGAAAAACAACATTTTTTTGGTTCGATTCCAATCGAAGTAGACTAGCAATTCACCAAAAATGAACTAACATGAAGTTATCATGAAATCAAAAGCACTTTTCATTGGCTCGATTCCAATCGAATTGGACTAGCAATTCGTCAAAATTGAACAAACTCAAAGTTGTCATGAAATCAAAAGCCACTTTTCATTGGCTCGATTCCAATCGATTTAGACTAGCAATTCTCCAAAAATGAACAAACTCGAAGTTGTCATGAAATCAAAAGCCACTTTTCGTTGGTTCGATTCCAATCGAATTAGATCGCAATTCGCCAAAAGCGAACAAACTGAAGTTATCATGAAATCAAAAGCCAGTTTTCATTGGCTCGATTCCAATCGAACTTTTAATTGGCTCGATTCCAATCGAACTTTTAATTGGCTCGATTCCAATCGAACTTTTAATTGGCTCGATTCCAATCGAACTTTTAATTGGCTCGATTCCAATCGAACTTTTAATTGGCTCGATTCCAATCGAACTTTTAATTGGCTCGATTCCAATCGAACTTTTAATTGGCTCGATTCCAATCGAACTTTTAATTGGCTCGATTCCAATCGAACTTTTAATTGGCTCGATTCCAATCGAACTTTTAATTGGCTCGATTCCAATCGAACTTTTAATTGGCTCGATTCCAATCGAACTTTTAATTGGCTCGATTCCAATCGAACTTTTAATTGGCTCGATTCCAATCGAACTTTTAATTGGCTCGATTCCAATCGAACTTTTAATTGGCTCGATTCCAATCGAACTTTTAATTGGCTCGATTCCAATCGAACTTTTAATTGGCTCGATTCCAATCGAACTTTTAATTGGCTCGATTCCAATCGATTTAGAATAGCAATTCGACAAAAACGAACAAACCCAAAGTTATCATGAAATGAAGAACAACTTTTCATTGGCTCGATTCCAATCAATTTAGACTAGCAATTTGCCAAAAATGAACAAACCTGAAGTTATCATGAAATGAAAAACAACTTTTTTTGGCTCGATTCCTATCGAAGTAGACTAGCAATTCGCCAAAAACGAACTAACACGAGGTGATCATGAAATCAAAAGCCACTTTTCATTGGCTTGATTACAATCGAATTGGACTAGCAATTCGCCAAAAATGAACAAACTCGAAGTTGTCATGAACTCAAAAGGAACTGTTCATTGGCTCGATTCCAATCGATTTAGACTAGCAATTCTCCAAAAATGAACAAACCCGAAGTTATCACGAAATGAAAAACCACTCTTCTTTGGATCGATTCCAATCGAAGTAGACTAGTAATTCGCCAAAAATGAACAAACCCAAAGTTATCATGAAATCAAAAGTCACTTTTCATTGGCTCAATTCCAATCGAATTAGATAGCAATTCGCCAAAAATGAATAAACCGAAGTTGTCATGAAATCAAAGGCCACTTTTCCCTTGCACGATTCCAATCGATTTAGACTAGAAATTCGCCAAAAAGATCAAACCCGAAGTTATCATGAATTCAAAAGCCACTTTTCATTAGCTCGATTCCAATCGAATTAGATCGCAATTCGCCAAAAGCGAACAAACTGAAGTTATCATGAAATCAAAAGCCACTTTTCATTGGCTCGATTCCAATCGATTTAGACTAGCAACGAACAACCCCGAAGTTATCGTGAAATGAAGAACAACTTTTCATTGTCTCGATTCCAATCAATTTAGACTAGCAATTTGCCAAAAATGAACAAACCCGAAGTTATCATGAAATGAAAAACAACTTTTTTTGGCTTGATTCCAATCGAAGTAGACTAGCAATTCGCCAAAAACGATCTAACACGAAGTTATCATGAAATCAAAAGCCACTTTTCACTGGCTCGATTCCAATCGAATTGGACTAGCAATCCGCCAAAAATGAAGAAACCCGAAGTTATCATGAAATCAAAAGCCACTTTTTGTTAGCTCGATTCCAATCGAATTAGATCACAATTCGCCAAAAGCAAACAAACTGAAGTTATCATGAAATCAAAAGCCACTTTTCATTGGCTCGATTCCAATCGAATTAGATCGTAATTCACCAAAAATGAACAAACCGAAGTTATCATGAAATCAAAAGCCACTTTTCACTTGCTCGAGTCCAATCGATTTAGAATAGCAATTCGCCAAAAAACGAACAAACATGAAGTTATCATGAAATGAAGAACAACTTTTCATTGGCTCGATTCCAATCAATTTAGACTAGCAATTTGCCAAAAATGAACAAACCCGAAGTTATCATGAAATGAAAAACAACTTTTTTTGGCTCGATTCCAATCGAAGTAGACTAGCAATTCACCAAAAATGAACTAACACGAAGTTATCATGAAATCAAAAGCCACTTTTCATTGGCTCGATTCCAATCGAATTGGACTAGCAATTCGCCAAAAACGAAGAAACCCGAAGTTATCATGAAATCAAAAGCCACTTTTCGTTGGCTCGATTCCAATCGAATTGCACTAGCATTTCACCAAAAGCAAACAAACCCGACGTTATCATGAAATGAAAAACCACTCTTCATTGGCTCGATTCCAATCAAATTAGACTAGCAATTTGCCAAAAACGAACAAACCCGAAGATATCATGAAATCAAAAGCCAGTTTTCATTGGCTCGATTCCAATCAATTAAGACTAGCAATTCGTCAAAATCGAACAAACCCAAATTTATCATGAAATCAAAGGCCACTTTTCATTGGCTCGATTCCAATCGAATTAGACATGCAATTCGCCAAAAATGAACAAACTCGAAGTTATCATGAAATGGAAAACCACTTTTCATTGGCTCGATTCCAATCGATTTGGACTAGCAATTTGCCAAAAACGAACAAACCCGAAGTTATCACGAAATGAAAAACCACTTTTCTTTGGATCGATTCCAATCGAAGTAGCCTAGCAATTCGCCAAAGTTATCAGGAAATCAAAAGTCACTTTTCATTGGCTCGATTCCAATCGAATTAGATAGCAATTCGCCAAAAATGAATAAACCGAAGTTGTCATGAAATCAAAAGGCCACTTTTCCCTTGCATGATTCCAATCGATTTAGACTAGAAATTTGCCAAAAACGAACTAACCCGAAGTTATCATGAATTCAAAAACCACTTTTCATTGGCTTGATTCCAATCGAATTAGATCGCAATGCGCCAAAAATGAACAAACTGAACTTATCATGAAATCAAAAGCCACTTTTCATTGGCTCGATTCCAATCGATTTAGACTAGCGATTCCCCAAAAATGAACAAACCCGAAGTTATCATGAAATGAAGAACATTTTTTCAATGGCTCGATTCCAATCAATTTAGACTGGCAATTCGCCAAAAGTTATCATGAAATGAGGAACCACTTTTCATTGGCTCGATTCCATTCGATTTAGACTAGAAATTCGCCAAAAATGAACAAACCCGAAGTTATCATGAAATCAAATGCCACTTTTCATTGGCTCGATTCCATTCGAATTGGACTAGCAATTTGCCAAAAGTGAACAAACCCGAAGTTATCATGAAATGAAAAGCCTCTTTTCATTAGCTCGATTCCAATCGAATTCGACTAGCAGTTCGCCAAAAACGAACAAACCAGAAGTTATCATGAAATGAAAATCATCTTTTCATTCGCTCGATTCCAATCGATTTAGACTGGCAATTCTCCAAAAACGAACAAACCCGAAGTATCATGAAATCAAAAGCCACTTTTCATTGGCTCGATTCCATTCGAATTGGACTAGCAATTTGCCAAAAACAAACAAACCCGAAGTTATCATGAAATGAAACACCTCTTTTCTATGGCTCGATTCCAATCGACTTAGACTAGCAGTTCGCCAAAAATGAACAAACCCGAAGTTATCATGAAATCAAAATTATCTTAGCTCGATCCCAATCGATTTAGACTAGCAATTAGCCAAAAATGAACAAACACGAAGTCATCATGAAATGAAAAACAACTTTTCGTTGGCTTTATTCCAATCGAATTAGGCTAGCAATTGGCCAAAAACGAACAAACCCGAAGCTATCATGAAATCAAAAGCCACTTTTCATTTGCTCGATTCCAATCGAATTGGACTAGCAATTTACCAAAAATGAACAAACCCGAAGTTATCATGAAATGAAAAACCACTTTTCTTTGGCACGATTCCAATTTAATTGAACATGCAATTCGCCAAAAAACGAACAAACCCGAAGTTATCATGAAATGAAAAACCTCTTTTCATTGGCTCGATTCCAATCGAATTAGACTAACAATTCGCTAAAAACGAACAAACTAAAAGTTATCATGAAATCAAAATCAACTTTTCATTAGCTCGATTCCAATCGATTTAGACTCGCAATTCCCCAAAAAGGAACAAACCCGAAGTTATCATGAAATGAAAAACCACTATTCTTTAACTTGATTCCACTCGAATTAGACTAGCAATTCGCCAAAAACGAACTAACCCAAAGTTATCATGAAATCAAAAGCCACTTTTCATTGGCTCGATTCGGACCGAATTGGACTAGCAATTCACCAAAAACAAACAAACCCAACGTTATCATGAAAAGAAAAACCACTTTTCATTGGCACGATTCCAATTGAATTAGACTTGCAATTCACCAAAAACGAACAAACCCAAACATATCATGAAATCAAAAGCCACTTTTCATTGGCTCGATGCCAATCGATTAAGACTAGCAATTCGCCAAAATCGAACAAACCCAAAGTTGTCATGAAATCAAAGGCCACTTTTCATTGGCACGATTCCAATCGAATTGGACTAGCAATTCGCCAAAAATGAACAAACCTGAAGTTATCATGAAATGAAAAACTACTATTCATTGGCTCGATTCCAATTGAATTAGACTAGCATTTCGCCAAAAATGAACAAACCCAAAGTTATCATGAAATCAAAAGCCTCTTTTCAATGGCTCGATTCCAATTGAATTGGACTAGCAATTCGCCAAAAAGAACAAACCCAACGTTATCCTGAAAAGAAAAACCACTTTTCATTGGCTCGATTCCAATTGAATTAGACTTGCAATTCACCAAAAATGAACAAACCCAAACATATCATGAAATCAAAAGGCACTTTTCATTGGCTCGATTCCAATCGATTACGACTAGCAATTCGCCAAAACTGAACAAACCCAAAGTTATCATGAAATCAAAGGCCACTTTTCATTGGCTCGATTCCAATCGAATTAGACTAGCATTTTGCCAAAAATGAACAAACCCAAAGTTATCATGAAATCAAAATCCACTTTTCAATGGCTCGATTCCAATCGAATTAGATAGCAATTCGGCAAAAATGAATAAACCGAAGTTATCATGAAATCAAAGGCCACTGTTCACTTGCAAGGTTCCAATCGATTTAGACTAGAAATTTGTCAAAAATGAACAAACCTGAAATTATCATGAAATCAAAAGCCACTTTTCATTGGCTCGATTCCAATCGAATTAGATCGCAATTCGCCAAAAACGAACAAACTGAAGTTATCATGAAATCAAAAGCAACTTTTCATTGGCTCGATTCCACTCGATTAAGACGAGCAATTCGCCAAAACCGAACAAACCCAAAGTTATCACGAAATCAAAGGCCACTTTTCATTGGCTCGATTCCAATCGAATTGGACTAGCAATTCGCCAAAAAAGAACAAACCCAAAGTTATCATGAAATGAAAACCCACTTTTCATTTGCTCGATTCCAATCGAATTGGATTAGTAATTCGCCAAAAATGAACAAACTCGAACTTATCATGAAATCAAAATCAACTTTTCATTAGCCCGATTCTAATCGATTTAGACTAGCAATTCACAAAAAACAAGCAAACTCGAAGTTATCATGAAATGAAAAACCACTTTTCTTTGGCTCGATTCCAATCGAATTAGACTTGCAATTCGCCAAAAATGAACAAACCTGAAGTTATCATGAAATCAAAAGCCAGTTTTCATTGGCTCGATTCCAATCGATTACGACTAGCATTTCGCCAAAAATGAACAAACCCAAAGTTATCATGAAATCAAAATCCACTTTTCAATGGCTCGATTCCAATCGAATTAGATAGCAATTCGCAAAAAATGAATAAACCGAAGTTATCATGAAATCTAAGGCCACTGTTCACTTGCAAGGTTCCAATCGATTTAGACTAGAAATTTGTCAAAAATGAACAAACCCGAAATTATCATGAAATCAAAAGCCACTTTTCATCGGCTCGATTCCAATCGATTTAGACTTGCGATTCGCCAAAAACGAACAAACCCGAAGTTATCATGAAATCAAAAGCCAGTTTTCATCGGCTCGATTCCAATCGATTTAGACTTGCGATTCGCCAAAAACGAACAAACCCGAAGTTATCATGAAATCAAAAGCCACTTTTCATT
>NW_019236224.1:112820-113719 GCF_002742605.1 Olea europaea var. sylvestris
TCATGAAATCAAAAGCCACTTTTCATTGCCTCGATTCCTATCGAATTGCACTAGCAATTCGCCCGAAACGAACAAACCTAAAGTTATCATGAAATGAAGAACCACTTTTCATTGGCTCGATTCCAATCGATTTAGACTAGCAATTCGCCAAAAATGAACAAACCCGAAGTTATCATGATATCAAACGCCACTTTTCATTGGCTCGATTCCATTCGAATTGGACTAGCAATTTGCCAAAAGTGAACAAACCTGAAGTTATCATGAAATGAAAAGCCTCTTTTCATTATCTCGATTCCAATCGAATTCGACTAGCAGTTCGCCAAAAACGAACAAACCAGAAGTTATCATGAAATCAAAATCATCTTTTCACTCGCTCGATTCCAATCGATTTAGACTGGCAATTCTCCAAAAACGAACAAACCCGAAGTATCATGAAATCAAAAGCCACTTTTCATTGGCTCGATTCCATTCGAATTGGACTAGCAATTTGCCAAAAACAAACAAACCCGAAGTTATTATGAAATGAAACACCTCTTTTCATTGGCTCGATTCCAATCGACTTAGACTAGTAGTTCGCCAAAAATGAACAAACCCGAAGTTATCATGAAATCAAAATCATCTTAGCTCGATCCCAATCGATTTAGACTAGCAATTAGCCAAAAATGAACAAACACGAAGTCATCATTAAATAAAAAACAAACACGAAGTCATCATGAAATAAAAACAACTTTTCTTTGGCTTTATTCCAATCGAATTAGGCTAGCAATTGGCCAAAAACGAACAAACCCGAAGCTATCATGAAATCAAAAGCCACTTTTCATTTGCTCGATTCCAATCGAATTGGACTAGCAATTTACCAAAAATGAACAAACCCGAAGTTATCATGAAATGAAAAACCA
>NW_019236224.1:113773-147183 GCF_002742605.1 Olea europaea var. sylvestris
CGTACAAACCCGAAGTTATCATGAAATGAAAAACCTCTTTTCATTGGCTCGATTCCAATCGAATTAGACTAACAATTCGCTAAAAACGAACAAACTAAAAGTTATCATGAAATCAAAATAAACTTTTCATTAGCTCGATTCCAATCGATTTAGACTTGCAATTCCCCAAAAAGGAACAAACCCGAAGTTATCATGAAATGAAAAACCACTATTCTTTAGCTTGATTCCACTCGAATTAGACTAGCAATTCGCCAAAAACGAACTAACCCAAAGTTATCATGAAATCAAAAGCCACTTTTCATTGGCTCGATTCCGACCGAATTGGACTAGCAATTCGCCAAAAACAAACAAACCCAACGTTATCATGAAAAGAAAAACCACTTTTCATTGGCTCGATTCCAATTGAATTAGACTTGCAATTCACCAAAAACGAACAAACCCAAACATATCATGAAATCAAAAGCCACTTTTCATTGGCTCGATTCCAATCGATTAAGACTAGCAATTCGCCAAAATTGAACAAACCAAAAGTTGTCATGAAATCAAAGGCCACTTTTCATTGGCACGATTCCAATCGAATTGGACTAGCAATTCGCCAAAAACGAACAAACCTGAAGTTATCATGAAATGAAAAACTACTATTCATTGGCTCGATTCCAATTGAATTAGACTAGCATTTCGCCAAAAATGAACAAACCCAAAGTTATCATGAAATCAAAGGCCTCTTTTCAATGGCTCGATTCCAATTGAATTGGACTAGCAATTCGCCAAAAAGAACAAACCCAACGTTATCATGAAAAGAAAAACCACTTTTCATTGACTCGATTCCAATTGAATTAGACTTGCAATTCACCAAAAATGAACAAACCCAAACATATCATGAAATCAAAAGCCACTTTTCATTGGCTCGATTCCAATCGATTACGACTAGCATTTCGCCAAAAATGAACAAACCCAAAGTTATCATGAAATCAAAATCCACTTTTCAATGGCTCGATTCCAATCGAATTAGATAGCAATTCGCAAAAAATGAATAAACCGAAGTTATCATGAAATCTAAGGCCACTGTTCACTTGCAAGGTTCCAATCGATTTAGACTAGAAATTTGTCAAAAATGAACAAACCCGAAATTATCATGAAATCAAAAGCCACTTTTCATTGGCTCGATTCCAATCGAATTAGATCGCAATTCGCCAAAAACGAACAAACTGAAGTTATCATGAAATCAAAAGCAACTTTTCATTGGCTCGATTCCACTCGATTAAGACGAGCAATTCGCCAAAACCGAACAAACCCAAAGTTATCACGAAATCAAAGGCCACTTTTCATTGGCTCGATTCCAATCGAATTGGACTAGCAATTCGCCAAAAAAGAACAAACCCAAAGTTATCATGAAAAGAAAACCCACTTTTCATTTGCTCGATTCCAATCGAATTGGACTAGTAATTCGCCAAAAATGAACAAACTCGAACTTATCATGATATCAAAATCAACTTTTCATTAGCCCGATTCTAATCGATTTAGACTAGCAATTCGCTAAAAACGAGCAAACTCGAAGTTATCGTGAAATGAAAAACCACTTTTCTTTGGCTCGATTCCAATCGAATTAGACTTGCAATTCGCCAAAAATGAACAAACCTGAAGTTATCATGAAATCAAAAGCCAGTTTTCATTGGCTCGATTCCAATCTATTTAGACTTGCGATTCGCCAAAAATGAACAAACCCGAAGTTATCATGAAATCAAAAGCCACTTTTCATTGCCTCGATTCCTATCGAATTGCACTAGCAATTCGCCCGAAACGAACAAACCTAAAGTTATCATGAAATGAAGAACCACTTTTCATTGGCTCGATTCCAATCGATTTAGACTAGCAATTCGCCAAAAATGAACAAACCCGAAGTTATCATGATATCAAACGCCACTTTTCATTGGCTCGATTCCATTCGAATTGGACTAGCAATTTGCCAAAAGTGAACAAACCTGAAGTTATCATGAAATGAAAAGCCTCTTTTCATTAGCTCGATTCCAATCGAATTCGACTAGCAGTTCGCCAAAAACGAACAAACCAGAAGCTATCATGAAATCAAAATCATCTTTTCACTCGCTCGATTCCAATCGATTTAGACTGGCAATTCTCCAAAAATGAACAAACCCGAAGTATCATGAAATCAAAAGCCACTTTTCATTGGCTCGATTCCATTCGAATTGGACTAGCAATTTGCCAAAAACAAACAAACCCGAAGTTATCATGAAATGAAACACCTCTTTTCATTGGCTCGATTCCAATCGACTTAGACTAGTAGTTCGCCAAAAATGAACAAACCCGAAGTTATCATGAAATCAAAATCATCTTAGCTCGATCCCAATCGATTTAGACTAGCAATTAGCCAAAAATGAACAAACACGAAGTCATCATTAAATAAAAACAACTTTTCTTTGGCTTTATTCCAATCGAATTAGGCTAGCATTTGGCCAAAAAATGAACAAACCCGAAGCTATCATGAAATCAAAAGCCACTTTTCATTTGCTCGATTCCAATCGAATTGGACTAGCAATTTACCAAAATTGAACAAACCCGAAGTTATCATGAAATGAAAAACCACTTTTCTTTGGCACGATTCCAATTTAATTGAACATGCAATTCGCCAAAAAACGAACAAACCCGAAGTTATCATGAAATGAAAAACCTCTTTTCATTGGCTCGATTCCAATAGAATTAGACTAACAATTCGCTAAAAACGAACAAACTAAAAGTTACCATGAAATCAAAATCAACTTTTCATTAGCTCGATTCCAATCGATTTAGACTCGCAATTCCCCAAAAAGGAACAAACCCGAAGTTATCATGAAATGAAAAACCACTATTCTTTCACTTGATTCCACTCGAATTAGACTAGCAATTCGCCAAAAACGAACTAACCCAAAGTTATCATGAAATCAAAAGCCACTTTTCATTGGCTCGATTCCAATCGATTAAGACTAGCAATTCGCCAAAATCGAACAAACCCAAAGTTGTCATGAAATCAAAGGCCACTTTTCATTGGCACGATTCCAATCGAATTGGACTAGCAATTCGCCAAAAATGAACAAACCTGAAGTTATCATGAAATGAAAAACTACTATTCATTGGCTCGATTCCAATTGAATTAGACTAGCATTTCGCCAAAAATGAACAAACCCAAAGTTATCATGAAATCAAAAGCCACTTTTCATTGGCTCGATTCCAATCGATTAAGACTAGCAATTCGCCAAAATCGAACAAACCCAAAGTTGTCATGAAATCAAAGGCCACTTTTCATTGGCACGATTCCAATCGAATTGGACTAGCAATTCGCCAAAAATGAACAAACCTGAAGTTATCATGAAATGAAAAACTACTATTCATTGGCTCGATTCCAATTGAATTAGACTAGCATTTCGCCAAAAATGAACAAACCCAAAGTTATCATGAAATCAAAAGCCACTTTTCAATGGCTCGATTCCAATTGAATTGGACTAGCAATTCGCCAAAAAGAACAAACCCAACGTTATCATGAATAGAAAAACCACTTTTCATTGGCTCGATTCCAATTGAATTAGACTTGCAATTCACCAAAAATGAACAAACCCAAACATATCATGAAATCAAAAGCCACTTTTCATTGGCTCGATTCCAATCGATTACGACTAGCAATTCGCCAAAACCGAACAAACCCAAAGTTATCATGAAATCAAAGGCCACTTTTCATTGGCTCGATTCCAATCGAATTGGACTAGCAATTCGCCAATAACAAACAAATCCGAAGTTATCATGAAATGAAAAACTACTATTCATTGGCTCGATTCCAATCGAATTAGACTAGCATTTCGCCAAAAATGAACAAACCCAAAGTTATCATGAAATCAAAATCCACTTTTCAATGGCTCGATTCCAATCGATTACGACTAGCAATTCGCCAAAACCGAACAAACCCAAAGTTATCATGAAATCAAAGGCCACTTTTCATTGGCTCGATTCCAATCGAATTGGACTAGCAATTCGCCAATAACAAACAAATCCGAAGTTATCATGAAATCAAAATCCACTTTTCAATGGCTCGATTCCAATCGAATTAGATAGCAATTCGCCAAAAACGAACAAACTGAAGTTATCATGAAATCAAAAGCCACTTTTCATTGGCTCGATTCTACTCGATTAAGACGAGCAATTCGCCAAAACCGAACAAACCTAAAGTTATCATGAAATCAAAGGCCACTTTTCATTGGCTCGATTCCAATCGAATTGGACTAGCAATTCGCCAAAAAAGAACAAACCCGAAGTTATCATGAAATGAAAACCCACTTTTCATTTGCTCGATTCCAATCGAATTGGACTAGTAATTCGCCAAAACTGAACTAACTCGAACTTATCATGAAATCAAAATCAACTTTTCATTAGCCCGATTCTAATCGATTTAGACTAGCAATTCGCCAAAAACGAACAAACTCGAAGTTATCATGAAATGAAAAACCACTTTTCTTTGGCTCGATTCCAATCGAATTAGACTTGCAATTCGCCAAAAATGAACAAACCTGAAGTTATCATGAAATCAAAAGCCAGTTTTCATCTGCTCGATTCCAATCGATTTAGACTTGCGATTCGCCAAAAACGAACAAACCCGAAGTTATCATGAAATCAAAAGCCACTTTTCATTGCCTCGATTCCAATCGAATTGCACTAGCAATTCTCTAGAAACGAACAAACCCGAAGTTATCATGAAATGAAAAATAACTTTTCATTGGCACGATTCCAATCGAATTATTCTAGCATTCGCCAAAAAGGAACAAACCTTAAGTTATCATGAAATGAAAATTGACTTTTCATTAGCTCGATTCAAATCGATTTAGACTAGCAATTCGCCAAAAAGGAACAAACCCGAAGTTATCATGAAATGAAAACCCGCTGGTCTTTCGCTCAATTCCAATCGAATTAGACTAGCAATTCGTCAAAAATGAACTAACCGAAGTTATCATGAAATCAAAAGCCACTTTTCATTGGCTCGATTCCAATCGAATTGGACTAGCAATTCGCCAAAAACGAACAAACATGAAGTTATCATGAAATCAAAATCCACTTTTCATTGGCTCGATTCCAATCGAATTGGACTAGCAATTCGCCAAAAACGAACAAACATGAAGTTATCATGAAATCAAAAACCACTTTTCATTGGCTCGATTCCAAACCAATTAGACTAGTGATTCGCTAAAAACGAACAAACCCAAATTCATCATGAAATCAAAATCAACTTTTCATTAGCTCGATTCCAATCGATTTAGACAAGTAATTTGCCAAAAAGAAACAAACCCGAAGTTATCATGAAGTGAAAAACCACTGTTCCTTGGCTCGATTCCAATCTAATTAGACTAGCAATTTGCCATAAATGAACTAACCCAAAGTTATCATGAAATCAAAAGCCACTTTTCATTGCCTTGACTCCAATCGAATTGGACTAGCAATTCGCTAAAAATGAACGAACCCAAAGTTATCAAGAAATGAAGAACCACTTTTCATTGGCTCGATTCCAATCAATTTAGAGTAGCAATTCGCCAAAAACGAACAAATCCGAAGTTATCACGAAATAAAAAACCAGTTTTCTTTGGCTCGATTCCAATCAAAGTAGACTAGCGATTCGCCAAAAATGAACAAACCCAAAGTTATCATGAAATCAAAAGTCACTTTTCATTGGCTCGATTCCAATCGAATTAGATAGCAATTCGCCAAAAATGAACAAACCCAAAGTTATCATGAAATCAAAAGTCACTTTTCATTGGCTCGATTCCAATCGAATTAGATAGCAATTCGCCAAAAATGAATAAATCGAAGTTAACGTGAAATTAAAGGCCACTTTTCACTTGCACGATTCCAATCGATTTAGACTGGAAATTCGCCAAAAACGAACAAAGCCGAAGTTATCATGAATTCAAAAGCCACTTTTCGTTGCCTCGATTCCAATCGAATTAGATCGCAATTCGCTAAAAATGAACAAACCGAAGTTATAATAAATTAAAAGCCACTTTTCACTTGCTCGATTCCAATCGATTTAGACTAGCAATTCGCCAAAAATGAAGAAATCCGAAGTTATCATGTAATGAAGAACAACTTTTCATTGGCTCGCTTCCAATCGAATTAGACTAGCAGTTCGCCAAAAACGAACAAACCTGAAGTTATCATGAAATCAAAATCAACTTTTCATTAGCTCGATTCCAATCGATTTAGACTAGCAATTAGCCAAAAATGAACAAACGCGAAGTTATCATGAAATGAAAACCAACTTTTCTTTGTTTTGACTCCAAACGAATTAGACTAGCAATTGGCCAAAAACGAACAAACCCAAAGTTATCATGAAATCAAAAGCCACTTTTCATTGGCTCGATTCCAATTGAATTGGACTACCAATTTGCTAAAAATAAACTAACCCGAAGTTATCATGAAATGAAAAACCACTTTTCTTAGGCTCGATTCCAATCTAATTAGACATGCAATTCGCCAGAAACGAACAAACCCGAAGTTATCATGAAATGGAAAACCTCTTTTCATTAGCTCCATTCCAATCGAATTATACAACGATTCACCAAAAACGAACAAACCAGAAGTTATCATGAAATCAAAATCAAGTTTTCATTAGCTCGATTCCAATCGATTTAGACTCGCAATTCGCTAAAAAGGAACAAACCCGATGTTATCCGGAAATGAAAAACCACTGTTCTTTGGCTCAATTCCACTCGAATTAGACTAGCAATTAGCCAAAAAATGAACTAACCCAAAGTTGTCATGAAATCAAAAGCCACTTTTTATTGGCTGGATTTCAATCGAATTGGACTAGCAATTCGCCAAAAAATGAACAAACCCAGCGTTAACATGGAATGAAAAACCACTTTTCATTGGCTCGATTCCAATTGAATTAGACTAGCAATTCTCCAAAGTTGAACAAACCCGAAGATATCATGAAATCAAAAGCCACTTTTCATTGGCTTGATTCCAATCGATTAATACTAGCAATTCGCCAAAACCGAACAAACCCAAAGTTATCATGAAATCAAGGGCCACTTTTCGTTGGCTTGAATTCCAATCGAATTGGACTAGCAATTCGCCAAAAATGAACAAACCCGAAGTTATCATGAAATGAAAAACTACTTTTCATTGGCTCGATTCCAATCGAATTAGACTAACATTTCGCCAAAAACGAACAAACTCAAAGTTATCATGAAATCAAAAGCCACTTTTAAATGGCTCGATTCCAATCGAATTAGATAGCAATTCGCCAAAAATGAATAAATCGAAGTTATCATGAAATCAAAGGCCACTTTTCACTTGCAAGGTTCCAATTGATTTAGACTAGAAATTTTCCAAAAATGAACAAAGCCAAAGTTATCATGAAATCAAAAGCTACTTTTCATTGGCTCGATTTCAATCGAATTAGATAGAATTCGCCAAAAACAAACAAACTGAAGTTATCATGAAATCAAAAGCCACTTTTCATTAGCTCGATTCCAATCGATTTAGACTAGCAACTCGCCAAAAATGAACCAACCCGAAGTTATCATGAAATGAAGAACAACTTTACATTGGCTCGATTCCAATCAATTTAGACTAGCAATTCGCCAAAATTGAACAAACCCGAAGTTATCATGAAATGAAAAACTACGTTTCTTTGGCTCGATCCCAATCGAAGTAGACTAACAATTCGCCAAAATGAACATGAAGTTATCATGAAATCAAAAGCCACTTTTCATTGGCTTGATTCCAATCGAATTGGACTAGTAATTCGCCAAAAAATGAACAAACCCGCAGTTATCATGAAATCAAAAGCCAATTTTCATTGGCTCGATTCCAATCGAATTGCACTAGCAATTCGCCAAAAAGAACAAACCCGACGTTATCATGAAATGAAAAACCACTTTCCATTGGATCGATTCCAATTGAATTAGACTAGCAATTCGCCAAAAATGAACAAACCTGAAGATATCATGAAATCAAAATCCACTTTTCATTGGCTCGATTCCAATAGATTAAGACTAGCAATTCCCCAAAACCGAACAAACCAAAAGTTATCATGAAATGAAAGGCCACTTTTCATTGGCTCGATTCCAATCGAAATGGACTAGCAATTCCAAAAATCGAACAAACCCAAAGTTATCATGAAATGAAAAACTACTTTTCATAGGCCCGATTCCAATCGAAGTAGACTAGTAATTCGCCAAAAACGAACAAACCCGAAGTTATCATGAAATCAAAAGCCACTTTTCAATGGCTTGATTCCAATCGAATTAGATAGCAATTCGCCAAAAATGAATAAATCGAAGTTATGATGAAATCAAAGGCCACTTATCACTTGCACAATTCCAATCGATTTAGACTAGAACTTCGCCAAAAATGAACAAACTCGAAGTTATCATGAAATCAAAAGCCACTTTTCATTGGCTCGATTCCAGTCGAATTAGATTGCAATTCGCCAAAAACGAACAAACTGAAGTTATCCTGAAATCAAAAGCCACTTTTCATTATCTCGATTCCATTCGATTTAGACAAGCAATTCGCCAAAAACGAACAAACTCGAAGTTATCATGAAACGAAGAACAACTTTTCATTGGCTCGATTCCAATCAATTTAGACTAGCAATTCGCCAAAAATGAACAAACTCGAAGTTATCATGAAATGAAAAACTACTTTCTTTGGCTCGATTCCAATCAAAGTAGACTAGCAATTCGCTAAAAATGAACTAACATGAAGTTATCATGAAATCAAAAGCCACGTTTCATTGGCTCGATTCCAATCGAATTGGACTAGCAATTCGCCAAAAACGAACAAACCCGAAGTTATCATGAAATCAAAAGCCACTTTTCATTGGCTCGATTCCAATCGAATTGCACTAGCAATTCGCCAAAACCGAACAAACCCGACGTTATCATGAAATGAAAAACCACTTTTCATCGCCTCGATTCCAATCGACTTAGACTAGCAATTCGCCAAAAAATGAACGAACTCGAAGTTATCATGAAATCAAAATCAACTTTTCATTAGCTCAATTCTAATCGATTTAGACAAGCAATTCGCAAAAAAGGATCAAACCCGAAGTTATCATGAAATGTAAAACCACTGTTCTTCGGCTCGATTCCAATTGAATTAGACTAGCAATTTGTCAAAAATGAACTAACCCAAAATTATCATGAAATCAAAAGCCACTTTTCATTGGCTCGATTCCAATCGAATTGGACTAGCATTTCGTCGAAAACGAACAAACCCGAAGTTATCATGAAATGAAAACCCACCTTTCATTGGCTCGATTCTAATCAATTTAGACTAGCATTTCGTCAAAAATGAACAAACCCTAAGTTATCATGAAATCAAAATCAACTTTTCATTAGCTCGATTCGATTTACACTAGCAATTCGCCAAAAACGAACAAACCCGAAGTTATCAAGAAATGAAAAAACTTTTCTTTGGCTCAATTCCAATCGAATTAGACATGCAATTCGCCAAAAATGAACAAACCCGAAGTTATCATAAAATCAAAAGCCACTTTTCATTGGCTCGATTCCAATCGATTTAGACTAGCGATTCGTCGAAAATGAATAGACCCAAAGTTATCATGAAATCAAAAGCCACTTTTCATTGGCTCGATTCCATTCGAATTGGACTACCAATTCGTCAAAAACGAACAAACCCGAAGTTATCATGAAATGAAAAACCTCTTTTCATTGGCTTGATTCCAATCGAATTAGACTAGCAGTTCGCCAAAAATGAACAAACCTGAAGTTATCATGAAATCAAAATCAACTTTTCATTAGCTCGATTCCAATCGATTTAGACTAGCAATTCTCAAAAAAGAACAAACCCTAAGTTATCATGAAATCAAAAGCCACTTTTCATTGGCTCGATTCCATTCGAATTGGACTAGCAATAAGCCAAAAATGAACAAACCCGAAGTTATCATGAAATGAAAAACCACTTTTCATTGGCTCGATTCCAATCGAATTAGATTGCAATTCGCCAAAAATGAACAAACGAAAGTTATCATGAAATCAAAAGCCACTTTTCATTGGCTCGATTCCAATCGATTTAGACTAGCAATTCGCCAAAAACGAAGAAACCCGAAGTTATCATGAAATGAAGAACAACTTTTCATTGGCTCGATTCCCATCAATTTAGACTACCAATTCGCCAAAAATGAACAAACCCGATGTTATTATGAAATGAAAAATTACTTTTCTTTGGCTCGATTCCAATCGAAGTAGACTAGCAATTCGCCAAAAACGAACTAACATGAAGTTATCATGAAATCAAAAGCCACTTTTCATTGGCTCAATTCCAATCGAATTGGACCAGCAATTCGCCAAAAATGAACAGACAGGAAGTTATCATGAAATCAAAAGCCACTTTTCTTTGGCTCGATTACAATTGAATTGCACTAGCAATTCGCCAAAAACGAACAAACCCGACGTTATCATGAAATGAAAAATCACTTTTCTTAGGCTTGATTCCAATCGAATTAGACATGCAATTTGCCAGAAACGAACAAACCCGAAGTTATCATGGAATGAAAAACCTCTTTTCATTGGCTCGATTCCAATCGAATTATACAACAATTCACCAAAAAAGAACAAACCAGAGGTTATCATGAAATCAAAATCAAGTTTTCATTAGCTCGATTCCAATCGATTTAGACTCGCAATTCGCCAAAAAGGAACAAACCCGATGTTATCCGAAAATGAAAAACCACTGTTCTTTGGCTCAATTCCACTCGAATTAGACTAGCAATTAGCCAAAAAATGGACTAACCCAAAGTTGTTATGAAATCAAAAGCCACTTTTTATTGGCTGGATTCCAATCGAATTGGACTAGCAATTCGCCAAAAATGAACAAACCCGGCGTTAACATGGAATGAAAAACCACTTTTCATTGGCTCGATTACAATTGAATTAGACTAGCAATTCTCTAAAAATGAACAAACCCGAAGATATCATGAAATCAAAAGCCACTTTTCATTGGCTTGATTCCAATCGATTAAGACTAGCAATTCGCCAAAAACGAACTAACCCAAAATTATCATGAAATCAAAAGCCACTTTTCATTGCTCGATTCCAATTGAATTGGACTAGCAATTCACTGAAAACGAACAAACCCGAAGTTCTCATGAAATGAAAACCCAATTTTCATTGGCTCGATTCTAATCGAATTGGACTAGTAATTCGTAAAAAATGAACAAACTCGAACTTTTCGTGAAATCAAAATCTGCTTTTCATTAGCCCGATTCTAATCGATTTAGACTAGCAATTCGCCAAAAACGAACAAACCCAGAGTTATCATGAAATGAAAAACCGCTTTTCTTTGGCTCGTTTCCAATCGAATTAGACTTGCAATTCGCCAAAAATGAACAAACTTGAAGTTATCATGAAATCAAAAGCCAGTTTTCATTGGCTCGATTCCATTCGATTTAGACTTGCGATTCGACAAAAATGAACAAACACGAAGTTATCTTTAAATCAAAAGCCACTTTTCATTGGCTCGATTCCAATCGAATTGAACTGCCAATTCGCCAAAAACGAACAAAACCGAAGTTATCATGAAATGAAAAACCACTTTTCATTGGCTCGATTCCAATCAATTTAGACTAGCAATTCACCAAAAAGAAACAAACCCGAAGTTATCATGAAATGAAAAACCACTGTTTTTTGGCTCGATTCCAATCTAATTAGACTAGCAAATTGCCAAAAACGAACTAACCTAATGTTATCGTGAAATCAAAAGCCACTTTTCATTGCCTCGACTCCAATCGAATTGGACTAGCAATTCACCAAAAACGTACAAACCCAAAGTTATCATGAAATGAAGAACCACTTTTCATTGGCCCGATTCTAATTGATTTAGACTAGCAATTCGCCAAAAATGAACAAACCCGAAGTTATCACGAAATGAAAAACCACTTTTCTTTGGCTCGATTCCAATCGAAGTAGACAATCGATTTGCTAAAAACGAACAAACCCAAGGTTATCATGAAATCAAAAGTCACTTTTCATTGGCTCGATTCCAATCAAATTAGATAGCAATTCACCAAAAATGAAAAAACTGAAGTTATCATGAAATCAAAGGCCACTTTTCACTTGCACGATTCCAATCGATTTAGACTAGAAATTCGCCAAAAATGAACAAACCGAAGTTATCATGAAATCAAAGGCCACTTTTCACTTGCACGATTCCAATCGATTTAGACTAGAAATTCGCCAAAAATGAACAAACCCGAAGTTATCATGAATTCAAAAGCCACTTTTCATTGGCTCGATTTCAATCGAATTAGATCGCAATTCGCCAAAAATGAACAAACCGAAGTTATCATGAAATCAAAAGCCATTTTTCACTTGCTCGATTCCAATCGATTTAACTAGCAATTCGCTAAAAGCGAACAAACTCGAAGTTATCATGAAATGAAGAACAACTTTTCATTGGCTCGATTCCAATCAATTTAGACTAGCAATTCGCCAAAAATGAACAAACCCGAAGTTATTATGAAATGAAAAACCACTTTTCTATGGCTCGATTCCTATCGAAGTAGACTAGCAATTCGCCAAAAAGAACTAACCCAGAGTTATCATGAAATCAATAGCCACTTTTCATTGGCTCGATTCCAATCGAATTGGAATAGCAATTTGCCAAAAATGAAGAAACCCGAAGTTATCATGAAATGAAAAACCGCTTTTCATTGGCTCGATTCCAATCGAATTAGACTAGCAATTCGCTAAAAATGAACAAACTCGAAGTTATCTCGAAATCAAAACCATCTTTTCATTAGCTCGATTCCGATTGATTTAGACTAGCAATTCGCCAAAAACGAACAAACACGAAGTTATCACTAAATTAAAAACCAGTTTTCTTTGGCTCTATTCCAATCGAATTAGACTAGCAATACGCCAAAAACGAACAAACCCTAAGTTATCATGAAATCAAAAGCGGCTTTTCATTAGCTCGATTCCAATCGAATTAGATAGAAATTCGCCAAAAACGAATAAACCGAAGTTATCATGAAATCAAAAGCCACTTTTCATTTGCGCGATTTCAATCGATTTAAACTAGAATTTTGCCAAAAATGAACAAACCCGAAGTTATCATGAGATCAAAAGCCACGTTTCATTGGCTTGATTCCAATCGAATTGGATAGCAATTCGCTAAAAATGAATAAACCGAAGTTATCATGAAATCAAAAGCCACTTTTCACTTGCACGATTCCAATCGATTTAGACCAGAAATTCACCAAAAATGAACAACTCGAAGTTATCATTAAATCAAAAGCCACTTTTCATTGGCTCGATTCCAATCGACTTGGACCAGCAATTCGCCAAAAATGAACAAACCCGAAGTCATCATGAAATGAAAAACCTCTTTTCATTGGCTCGATTCCAATCAAATTAGACTAGCAATTCGCCAAAAATGAACAAACCCAAAGTTATCATTAAATCAAACTCATCTTTTCATTAGCTCGATTCCAATCAATTTAGATTTGCAATTCGTCGAAAATGAACAAACACGAAATTATCATGAAATGAAAAACCACTTTTCTTTGGCTCGATTCCAATCGAATTTAACTAGCGATACGCCAAAAACGAACAAACCCGAAGTTATCATGAAATATGAAATCAAAAGCCACTTTTCATTAGCTCAATTCCAATCGAATTAGATAGCAATTCTTTAAAAACAAATAAATCGAAGTTTTCATGAAATCTAAAGCCACTTTTCACTTGCACGATTCCAATCGATTTAGACCAGAAATTCACCAAAAACGAACAAACCCAAAGTTATCATGAAATCAAAAGCCACTTTTCATCGGTTCGATTCCAATCGAATTGGACAAGTAATTCGCCAAAAATGAACAAACCCGAAGTTATCATGAAATGGAAATCCAATTTTCTTTGACTCTATTCCAATCAAATTAGACTTGCAATTCGCCAAAAATGAACAAACCTGAAGTTATCATGAAATGAAAAACCACTTTTCTCTGGCTCAATTCGAATCGAATTAGACATGCAATTCGCCAAAAACGAACAAACCCGAAGTTGTCATGAAATGAAAATCTCTTTTCATCAGCTCAATTCCAATGGAATTAGACTAGCAATTCCGCAAAAACGAACAAACCAGAAATTATCATGAAATCAAAATCATCTTTTCATTAGCTTGATTCCAATCGATTTAGACTAGCAATTCGCCAAAAACGAACAAACCCAAAGTTATCATGAAACCAAAAGCCACCTTTCATTGGCTCGATTCCAATCGAATGAGATAGCAATTCGCAAAAAACGAATAAACCGAAGTTATCATGAAATCAAAAGCCACTTTTCACTTGCACGATTCCAATCGATTTAGACTAGCAATTCGCCAAAAATGAACAAACTCGAAGTTATCATGAAATCAAAAGCCACTTTTCATTGGCTCGGTTCCAATCGAATTGGAGTAGCAATTCGCCAAAAATGAACAAACCCAAAGTTATCATGAAATGAAAAACCTCTTTTCATTTGCTCGATTCCAATCGAATTAGACTAGCGATTCGCCAAAAACGAACAAACCCGAAGTTATCATGATA
Source organism: Olea europaea var. sylvestris (assembly GCF_002742605.1). NCBI lineage: Eukaryota > Viridiplantae > Streptophyta > Magnoliopsida > Lamiales > Oleaceae > Olea > Olea europaea. The sequence goes on from NW_019236224.1 coordinate 128,364, forward strand.
TCAAAATCATCTTTTCATTAGCTTGATTCCAATTGATTTAGACTAGCAATTCGCTAAAAACGAACAAACACGAAGTTATCATGAAATGAAAATCAACTTTTCCTTGGCTCGATTCCAATCGAATTAGACTAGCAATATGCCAAAAACGAACAAACCCTAAGTTATCATGAAATTAAAAGCCACTTTTCATTAGCTCGATTCCAATCGAATTAGATAGCAATTCGTCCAAAAAGGATAAACCGAAGTTATCTTGAAATCAAAAGCCACTTTTCATTTGCGCGATTTCAATCGATTTAAACTAGAATTTTGCCAAAAATGAACAAACACGAAGTTATCATGAGATCAAAAGCCACGTTTCATTGGCTTGATTCCAATCGAATTGGACTAGCAATTCGCGAAAAATGAACTAACCCGAAGTTATCATGAAATGAAAAACCTCTTTTCATTGGCTCGATTCCAATCAAATTACACTAGCAATTCGCCAAAAACGAACAAACCCGAAGTTATCATGAAATCAAAATCATCTTTTCATTAGCTCGATTCCAATTGATTTAGACTAGCAATTTTCCAAAAACGAACAAACGCGAAGTTATCATGAAATGAAAATCAACTTTTCTTTGGCTAGATTCCAATCGAATTAGACTAGCAATACACTAAAAATGAACAAACCCTAAGTTATCATGAAATCAAAAGCCACTTTTCTTTAGCTCGATTCCAATCGAATTAGATAGCAATTCGCCCAAAACGAATAAACTGAAGTTATCTTGAAATCAAAAGCCCCTTTTCATTTGCGCGATTTCAATCGATTTAGACTAGAAATTTGCCAAAAATGAACAAACCCGAAGTTATCATGAAATCAAAAGCCACGTTTCATTGGCTCAATTCCAATCGAATTGGACTAGCAATTCGCCAAAAATGAACAAACCCGCAGTTATCATGAAATGAAAAACCTCCTTTCATTGGCTCGATTCCAATCAAATTACACTAGCAATTCGCCAAAAACGATCAAACACGAAGTTATCAAGAAATGAAAAACCACTTTTCTTTTGCTAGATTCTAATCGAATTAGACTAGCAATTCGCCAAAAACGAACAAACCCGAAGTTATCATGAAATCGAAAGCCACTTTTCATTGGGTCGATTCCAATCGAATTAGATTGCAATCCGCTAAAAACGAATAAACCGAAGTTATCATGAAATCAAAAGCCACTTTTCATTTGTACGATTCCAATCGATTTAGACTAGAAATTCGCCAAAAATGAACAAACACGAAGTTATCATGAAATCAAAAGCCACTTTTCATTGGCTCGATTCCAATCGAATTGGACTAGCAATTCGCCAAAAATGAACAAACCCGAAGTTATCATGAAACGAAAAACCTCTTTTCATTGGCTCGATTCCAATCGAATTAGACTAGCTATTCGCCAAAAACGAACAAACCCAAAGTTATCAAGAAATCAAAATCATCTTTTCATAAGCTCGATTCCAATTGATTTAGACTAGCAATTCGCCAAAACTGAAGAAACTCGAAGTTATCATGAAATCAAAAGCCACTTTTCATTGGTTCGATTCCAATCAAATTGGACTAGTAATTCGCCAAAAATGAACAAATCCGAAGTTATCATGAAATGGAAAACCAATTTTCTTTGGCTCTATTCCAATCGAATTAGACTTGCAATTTGCTAAAAATGAAGAAACTCGAAGTTATCATGAAATGAAAAACCACTTTTCTTTGGCTCGATTCCAATCGAATTAGACTAGCTATAGTCCAAAAATGAACAAACCCGAAGTTATCTTGAAATCAAAATCCACCTTTCATTGGTTCGATTCCAATCGAATTGGACTAGTAATTCGCCAAAAATGAACAAATCCGAAGTTATCATGAAATGGAAAACCAATTTTTTTTGGCTCTATTCCAATCGAATTAGACTTGCAATTCGCCAAAAATGAACAAATCTAAAGTTATCATGAAATGAAAAAGCACTTTTCTCCGGCTCGATTCCAGTCTAATTAGACATGCAATTCGCCGAAAATGAACAAACCCGAAGTTATCATGAAACGAAAAACCTCTTTTCATTAGTTCAATTCCGATCGAATTAGACTAGCATTTCCCCAAAAATGAACAAACCCGAAGTTATCAAGAAATCAAAATCATCTTTTCATTAGCTCGATTCCAATCGATTTAGACTAGCAATTCGCCAAAAACGATCAAACATGAAGTTTTCATGAAATGAAAAACCACTTTTCTTTGGCTCGATTCCTTTCGAATTACACTAGCAATTCGCCAAAAACGAACAAACCCGAAGTTATCATGAAATCAAAAGCCACCTTTCATTGGCTCGATTCCAATCGAATTAGATAGCAATTCGCAAAAAATGAATAAACCGAAGTTATCACGAAATCAAAAGCCACTTTTCACTGGCACGATTCCAATCGATTTAGACAAGCAATTCGCCAAAAATGAACAAACCCGAAGTTATCATGAAATCAAAAGCCACTTTTCATTGGCTCGGTTCCAATCGAATTGGAGTAGCAACTCGCCAAAAATGAACAAACCCAAATTTATCATGAAATGAAAAACCTCTTTTCATTTGCTCGATTCCAATCGAATTAGACTAGCGATTCGCCAAAAAGGAACAAACCCGAAGTTATCATGATATCAAAATCATCTTTTCATTAGCTTGATTCCAATTGATTTAGACTAGCAATTCGCCAAAAATGAACAAACACGAAGTTATCATGAAATGAAAATCAACTTTTCTTTGGCTCGATTCCAATCGAATTAGACTAGCAATACGCCAAAAATGAGAAAACCCTAAGTTATCATGAAATCAAAAGCCACTTTTCATTAGCTCGATTCCAATCGAATTAGATAGAAATTCGCCCAAAACGAATAAATCGAAGTTATCTTGAAATCAATAGCCACTTTTCATTTGCGTGATTTCAATCGATTTAGACTAGAATTTTACCAAAAATGAACAAGCCCGAAGTTATCATGAAATCAAAGGCCACGTTTCATTGGCTCGATTCCAATCGAATTGGACTAGCAATTCGCCAAAAATGAACAATCCCGAAGTTATCATGAAATGAAAAACCTCTTTTCATTGGTTCGATTCCAATCAAATTACACTAGCAATTCGCCAAAAATGAACAAACCCGAAGTTATCATGAAATCAAAATCATCTTTTCATTAGCTCGATTCCAATTAATATAGACTAGCAATTCGCCAAAAACGAACAAACACGAAGTTATCATGAAATGAAAATCAACTTTTCTTTTGCTTGATTCCAATCGAATTAGACTAGCAATACGCCAAAAACGAACAAACCCTAAGTTATCATGAAATCAAAAGCCACTATTCATTGGTTCGATTCCAATCAAATTAGATTGCAATTCGCCAAAAACGAATAAACTGAAGTCATCTTGAAATCAAAAGCCCCTTTCCATTTGCGCGATTTCAATCGATTTAGACTAGAAATTTGCCAAAAATGAACAAACCCGAAGTTATCATGAAATCAAAAGCCACGTTTCATTGGCTCGATTCGAATCGAATTGGACTAGCAATTCGCCAAAAACGAACAAACCCGAAGTTATCATGAAATGAAAAACCTCTTTTCATTAGCTCGATTCCAATCAAATTACACTAGCAATTCGCCAAAAATGAACAAACCCGAAGTTATCATGAAATCAAAATCATCTTTTCATTAGCTCGATTCCAGTCGATTTAGACTAGCAATTCGCCAAAAACGATCAAACCCGAAGTTATCATGAAATCAAAATCATCTTTTCATTAGCTCGATTCCAGTCGATTTAGACTAGCAATTCGCCAAAAACGATCAAACACGAAGTTATCAAGAAATGAAAAACCACTTTTCTATTGCTAGATTCTAATCGAATTAGACTAGCAATTCGCCAGAAACGAACAAACCCGAAGTTATCATGAAACCAAAAGCCACTTTTCATTGGGTCGATTCCAATCGAATTAGATTGCAATCCGCTAAAAACGAATAAATCGAAGTTATCGTGAAATCAAAAGCCACTTTTCACTTGCACGATTCCAATCGATTTAGACTAGAAATTCGCCAAAAATAAACAAACACGAAGTTATCATGAAATCAAAAGCCACTTTTCATTGGCTCGATTCCAATCGAATTGGACTAGCAATTTGCCAAAAATGAACAAACCCGAAGTTATCATGAAATCAAAAGCCACTTTTCATTGGCTCGATTCCAATCGAATTGGACTAGCAATTTGCCAAAAATGAACAAACCCGAAGTTATAATGAAACGAAAAACCTCTTTTCATTGGCTCGAGTCCAATCGAATTAGACTAGCAATTCGCCAAAAACGAACAAACCCGAGGTTATCAAGAAATCAAAATCATCTTTTCATAAGCTCGATTCCAACTGATTTAGACTAGCAATTCGCCAAAAATGAAGAAACTCGAAGTTATCATGAAATGAAAAACCACTTTTCTTTGGCTCGATTCCAATCGAATTAGACTAGCAATACTCCAAAAACGAACAAACCCGAAGTTATCATGAAATCAAAAGCCACTTTTCATTGGTTCGATTCCAATCGAATTGGACTAGTAATTCGCCAAAAATGAACAAATCCGAAGTTATCGTGAAATGGAAAATCAATTTTCTTTGGCTCTATTCCAATCGAATTAGACTTGCGATTCGCCAAAAATGTACAAACTCGGAGTTGTCATGAAATGAAAAACCACTTTCCTTTGGCTCGATTCCAATCGAATTAGACTAGCAATACTCCAATAACGAACAAACCCGAAGTTATCATGAAATCAAAAGACACTTTTCATTGGTTCGATTCCAATCGAATTGGACTAGTAATTCGCCAAAAATGAAAAAATCCGAAGTTATCATGAAATGGAAAACCAATTTTCTTTGGCTCTATTCCAATCGAATTAGACTTGCAATTCGCCAAAAATGGACAAACCTGAAGTTATCGTGAAATGAAAAAGCACTTTTCTCTGGCTCGATTCCAGTCTAATTAGACATGCAATTCGCCGAAAATGAAGAAACCCGAAGTTATCATGAAACGAAAAACCTCTTTTCATTAGCTCAATTTCGATCGAATTAGACAAGCAATTTCCCAAAAATGAACAAACCCGAAGTTATCAAGAAATCAAAATCATCTTTTCATTAGCTCGATTCCAATCGATTTAGACTAGCAATTCGCCAAAAACGATCAAACATGAAGTTTTCATGAAATGAAAAACCACTTTTCTTTGGCTCGATTCCAATCAAATTTGACTAGCAATTCGCCAAAAATGAACAAACCCGAAGTTATCATGAAATCAAAAGCCGCTTCTCATTGGCTCGATTCCAATCGAATTAGATAGCAATTCGGAAAAAAACAAATAAACCGAAGTTATCATGAAATGAAAAGCCACTTTTCACTTGCACGATACCAATCGATTTAGACTAGCAATTCGTCACAAATGAACAAGCCCGAAGTTATCATGAAATCAAAAGCCAGTTTTCATTGGCTCGGTTCCAATCGAATTGGAGTAGCAATTCGTCAAAAATGAACAAACCTGAAGTTATCATGAAATGAAAAGCCTCTTTTCATTAGCTCAATTCCAATCAAATTACACTAGCAATTCGCCAAAAACGAACAAACCCGAAGTTATCATGAAATCAAAATCATCTTTTCATTAGCTCGATTCCAATCGATTTAGACTAGCAATTCGCCAAAAACGAACAAACCCGAAGTTATCATGAAATCAAAATCATCTTTTCATTAGCTCGATTCCAATCGATTTAGACTAGCAATTCGCCAAAAACGATCAAGCACGAAGTTATCAAGAAATGAAAAACCACTTTTCTTTTGCTAGATTCTAATCGAATTAGACTAGCAATTTGCCAAAAATGAACAAACCCGAAGTCATCATGAAACCGAAAGCCACTTTTCATTGGGTCGATTCCAATCGAATTAGATTGCAATCCGCTAAAAACGAATAAACCGAAGTTATCATGAAATCAAAAGCCACTTTTCACTTGCACGATTCCAATCGATTTAGACTAGAAATTCGCCAAAAATGAACAAACACGAAGTTATCATGAAATCAAAAGCCACTTTTCACTTGCACGATTCCAATCGATTTAGACTAGAAATTCGCCAAAAATGAACAAACACGAAGTTATCATGAAATCAAAAGCCACTTTTCATTGGCTCGATTCCAATCGAATTGGACTAGCAATTCGCCAAAAATGAACAAACCCGAAGTTATCATGAAACGAAAAACCTCTTTTCATTGGCTCGATTCCAATCGAATTAGACTAGCAATTCGTCAAAAACGAACAAACCCGAAGTTGTCAAGAAATCAAAATCATCTTTTCATAAGCTCGATTCCAATTGATTTAGACTAGCAATTCGCAAAAAATGAAGAAACTCGATGTTTTCATGAAATGAAAAACCACTTTTCTTTGGCTCGATTCCAATCTACTTAGACTAACAATACTCCAAAAACGAACAAACCCGAAGTTATCAGGAAATCAAAAGCCACTTTTCATTGGTTCGATTCCAATCGAATTGGACTAGTAATTCGCCAAAAATGAACAAATCCGAAGTTATCATGAAGTGGAAAACCAATTTTCTTTGGCTCTATTCCAATCGAATTAGACTTGCAATTCGCCAAAAATGAACAAACTCGAAGTTATCATGAAATGAGAAACCACTTTTCTTTGGCTCGATTCCAATCGAATTAGACTAGCAATACTCCAAAAATGAACAAATCCGAAGTTATCACGAAATGGAAAACCAATTTTCTTTGGCTCTATTCCAATCGAATTAGACTTGCAATTCGCCAAAAATGGACAAACCTGAAGTTATCATGAAATGAAAAAGAACTTTTCTCTGGCTCGATTCCAGTCTAATTAGACATGCAATTCGCCGAAAATGAAGAAACCCGAAGTTATCATGAAACGAAAAACCTCTTTTCATTAGCTCAATTCCGATGAATTAGACTAGCAATTTCCCAAAAACGAACAAACCCGAAGTTATCAAGAAATCAAAATCATCTTTTCATTAGCTCGATTCCAATCGATTTTGACTAGTAATTCGCCAAAAAACGATCAAACATGAAGTTTTCATGAAATGAAAAACCACTTTTCTTTGGCTCGATTCCAATCGAATTAGACTAGCAATTCGCAAAAAATGAACAAACCCGAAGTTATCATGAAATCAAAAGCCACTTCTCATTGGCTCGATTCCAATCGAATTAGACTAGCAATTCGCAAAAAATGAACAAACCCGAAGTTATCATGAAATCAAAAGCCACTTCTCATTGGCTCGATTCCAATCGAATTAGATAGTAATTCGCAAAAAAACAAATAAACCGAAGTTATCATGAAATCAAAAGCCACTTTTCACTTGCACGATACCAATCGATTAAGACAAGCAATTCGTCACAAATGAACAAACCTGAAGTTATCATGAAATCAAAAGCCAGTTTTCATTGGCTCGGTTCCAATCGAATTGGAGTAGCAATTCGCCAAAAATGAACAAACCCAAAGTTATCATGAAATGAAAAACCTCTTTTCATTGGCTCAATTCCAGTCGAATTAGACTAGCAATTTGCCAAAAACGAACAAACCCGAATTTATCATGAAATCGAAATCATATTTTCATTAGCTAGATTACAACTGATTTAGACTAGCAATTCGCCAAAAATGAACAAACACGAAGTTATCATGAAATGAAACACCACTTTTCTTTGGCTCGATTCCAATCAAATTAGACTAGCAATATGCTAAAAACGAACAAACCCTAAGTTATCATGAAATCAAAAGCCATTTTTCACTAGCTCGATTCCAATCAAATTAGATAGCAATTCGCCAAAAACGAATAAACCGAAGTTATCCTTAAATCAAAAGCCACTTTCCACTTGCACGATTCCAATCGATTTAGACTAGAAATTAGCCAAAAATGAACAAACCCGAAGTTATCATGAAATCAAAAGCCACCTTTCATTGGCTCGATTCCAATCGAATTAGATAGCAATTCGCCAAAAATGAATAAATCGAAGTTATCATGAAATCAAAAGCCACTTTTCACTTGCACGATTCCAATCGATTTAGACCAGAAATTCCCCAAAAATGAACAAACCCAAAGTTATCATGAAATCAAAAGCCACTTTTCATTGGCTCGATTCCATTCGAATTGGACTAGCAATTCGCCAAAAATGAACAAACCCGAAGTCATCATGAAATGAAAAACCTCTTTTCATTGGCTCGATTCCAATCAAATTAGACTAGCAATTCGCCAAAAATGAACAAACCCGATGTTATCATTAAATGAAAAACCACTTTTCTTTGGCTCGATTCCAATCGAATTAAACTAGCAATACGCCAAAAACGAACAAACCCGAAGTTATCATGAAATCAAAAGCCACTTTTCATTTGCTCGATTCCAATCAAATTAGATAGCAATTCGCCAAAAAAAAATAAGACGAAGTTATCATGAAATAAAAAACCACTTTCCACTTGCACGATTCCAATCGATTTAGACCAGAAATTCGCCAAAAATGAACAAACCCGAAGTTATCATGAAATCAAAAGCCACTTTTCATTGACTCGATTCCAATCGATTTAGACCAGAAATTCGCCAAAAATGAACAAACCCGAAGTTATCATGAAATCAAAAGCCACTTTTCATTGGCTCGATTCCAATTGAATTGGACTAGTAATTCGCCAAAAATGAACAAACCCGAAGTTATCATGAAATAGAAAACCAATTTTCTTTGGCTCTATTCCAATCGAATTAGACTTGCAATTTGGCAAAATTAACAAACCTGAAGTTCTCATGAAATGAAAAACCACTTTTATCTGCATCGATTCCAATCGAATTAGACATTCAATTCACCAAAAATGAACAAACCCGATGTTATCATAAAATCAAAATCATCTTTTCATTAGCTCGATTCCAATCGAATAAGACTAGCAATTCGCGGAAAACGAACAAACCCGAAGTTATCATGAAACCGAAAGCCACTTTTCATTTGCAAGATTCCAATCGAATTAGATCGCAATTTGCCAAAAAATGAATAAATCGAAGCTATCATGAAATTAAAAGCAACATTTCACTTGCACGATTCTAATCGATTTAGACTAGCAATCTGCCAAAAATGAACAAACACGAAGTTATCATTAAATCAAAAGCCACTTTTCATTGGCTCGATTCCAATCGAATTGGACTAGCAATTCGCCAAAAATGAGCAATTCGCAATCATCATGAAATGAAAAACCTCTTTTCATTAGCTCAATTCCAATCGAATTAGACTAGCAATTCCCCAAAAATGAACAAACTCAAAGTTATCGTGAAATCATAATCATCTTTTCATTAGCTCGATTCCAACTGATTTAGACTAGCAATTCGCCAAAAATGATCAAACACGAAGTTATCATGAAATAAAAAACCACTTTTCTTTGGCTCGATTCCAATCGAATTAGACTAGCAATTCGCCAAAAACGAACAAACCCGAATTTATCATGAAATCAAAAGCCACTTCTCATGGGCTCGATTCCGATCGAATTAGATAACAATTCACAAAAAAATGAATAAACCGAAGTTATCATGAAATCAAAAGCCACTTTTCACTTGCACAATACCAATCGATTTAGACTAGCAAATCGCCAAAAATGAACAAACCCGAAGTTATCATGAAATCAAAAGCTAGTCTTCATTGGCTCGATTCCAATCGAATTGGAGTAGCAATTCGCCAAAAATGAACAAACTCGAAGTTATCATGAAATCAAAATCATCTTTTCTTTAGCTCGATTCCAATTGATTTAGACTAGCAATTCCCCAAAAACGAACAAACACGAAGTTATCATGAAATGAAAAACCACTTTTCTTTGGCTTGATTCCAATCGAATTAGACTAGCAATATGCTAAGAACGAACAAACCCTAAGTTATCATGAAATCAAAAGCCATTTTACATTAGCTCGATTCCAATCGCATTAGATAGCAATTCACCAAAAATGAATAAACCAAAGTTATCTTGAAATCAAAAGCCACTTTTCACTTGCACGATTCCAATCGATTTAGATTAGAAATTAGCCGAAAATGAACAAACCCGAAGTTATCATGAAATCAAAAGCCACTTTTCATTGGCTCGATTCCAATCGAATCAGATAGCAATTCGCCAAAAATGAATAAACCGAAGTTATCATGAAATCAAAAGCCACTTTTCACTTGCACGCTTCCAATCGATTTAGACCAGAAATTCGCCAAAAATGAACAAACCCGAAGCTACCATGAAATCAAAAGCCACTTTTCAGTGGCTCGAATCCAATCGAATTGGACTAGCAATTCGCCAAAAATGAACAAACCCGAAGTTATCATGAAATGGAAAACCAATTTTCTTTGGCTCTATTCCAATCGAATTAGACTTGCAATTCGCCAAAAATGAACAAACCTGAAATTAGCATGAAATGAAAAACCACTTTTCTCAGGCTCAATTCCAATCGAATTAGACATGCAATTCGCCAAAAGTGCAAAAACCCGAAGTTATCATGAAATGAGAAACCTCTTTTCATTAGCTTAATTCCAATCGAATTAGACTAGCAATTCCCCAAAAACGAACAAACCCGAAGTTATCATGAAATCAAAAGCCACTTTTCACTTGCACGCTTCCAATCGATTTAGACCAGAAATTCGCCAAAAATGAACAAACCCGAAGTTATCATGAAATGAAAAACCTCTTTTCATTGGCTCGATTCCAATCAAATACGACTAGCAATTCGCCAAAAATGAACAAACCCGAAGTTATCATGAAATGAAAAACCTCTTTTCATTGGCTCGATTCCAATCAAATACGACTAGCAATTCGCCAAAAATGAACAAACCCGAAGTTATCATGAAATGGAAAACCAATTTTCTTTGGCTCTATTCCAATCGAATTAGACTTGCAATTCGCCAAAAATGAACAAACCTGAAATTAGCATGAAATGAAAAACCACTTTTCTCAGGCTCAATTCCAATCGAATTAGACATGCAATTCGCCAAAAGTGCAAAAACCCGAAGTTATCATGAAATGAGAAACCTCTTTTCATTAGCTTAATTCCAATCGAATTAGACTAGCAATTCCCCAAAAACGAACAAACCCGAAGTTATCATGAAATCAAAGTCATCTTTTCATTAGCTCGATTCCAATCGAATTCGACTAGCAATTCGCCAAAAATGAGCAAACCCGAAGTTATCATGAAATGAAAAACCTCTTTTCATTGGCTCGATTCCAATCGAATTCGACTAGCAATTCGCCAAAAACGAACAAACCCGAAGTTATCATGAAATCAAAGTCATCTTTTCATTAGCTCGATTCCAATTGATTTAGACTAGCAATTCGCCAAAAATGAACAAACAAGAAGTTATCATGAAATGATAAACCACTTTTCTTTGGCTCGATTCCAATCAAATTGGACTAGCAATACGCTAAAAATGAACAAACCCTATGTTATCATGAAATCAAAAGCCACTTTTCATTAGCTCGATTCCAATCAAATTAGATAGCAATTCGCCAAAAACAAATAAACCGAAGTTATCTTGAAATCAAAAGCCACTTTTCACTTGCACGATTCCAATCGATTTAGATTAGAAATTAGCCATAAATGAACAAACTCGAAGTTATCATGAAATTAAAAGCCACTTTTCATTGGCTCGATTCCAATCGAATTAGATAGCAATTCGCCAAAAATGAATAAACCGAAGTTATCATCAAATCAAAAGCCACTTTTCACTTGCACGTTTCCAATCGATTTAGACCAGAAATTCGCCAAAAATGAACAAACCCGAAGTTACCATGAAATCAAAAGCCACTTTTCAGTGGCTCGAATCCAATCGAATTGGACTAGCAATTCGCCAAAAATGAACAAACCCGAAGTCATCATGAAATGGAAAACCAATTTTCTTTGGCTCTATTCCAATCGAATTAGATAGCAATTCGCCAAAAACAAATAAACCGAAGTTATCTTGAAATCAAAAGCCACTTTTCAGTGGCTCGAATCCAATCGAATTGGGCTAGCAATTCGCCAAAAACAAATAAACCGAAGTTATCTTGAAATCAAAAGCCACTTTTCAGTGGCTCGAATCCAATCGAATTGGGCTAGCAATTCGCCAAAAACAAATAAACCGAAGTTATCTTGAAATCAAAAGCCACTTTTCAGTGGCTCGAATCCAATCGAATTGGGCTAGCAATTCGCCAAAAACAAATAAACCGAAGTTATCTTGAAATCAAAAGCCACTTTTCAGTGGCTCGAATCCAATCGAATTGGGCTAGCAATTCGCCAAAAATGATCAAACCCGAAGTTATCATGAAATGGAAAACCAATTTTCTTTGGCTCTATTCCAATCGAATTAGACTTGCAATTCGCCAAAAATGAACAAACCTGAAGTTATCATGAAATGAAAAACCACTTTTCTCAGGCTCAATTCCAATCGAAATAGACATGCAATTCGCCAAAAGTGCAAAAACCCGAAGTTATCATGAAATGAGAAACCTCTTTTCATTAGCTTAATTCCAATCGAATTAGACTAGCAATTCCCCAAAAACGAACAAACCCGAAGTTATCATGTAATCAAAATCATCTTTTCATTAGCTCGATTCCAATCGATTTAGACTCGCAATTCCCCAAAAACGATCAAACACGAAGTTATCAAGAAATGAAAAACCACTTTTCTTTGGCTCAATTCCAATCGAATTAGACTAGCAATTTGCCAAAAACGAACAAACCCGAAGTTATCATGAAATCAAAAGTCACTTTTCATTGGCCCGATTCCAATCGAATTAGACAGCAATTCGCAAAAAATGAATAAACCGAAGTTATCATGAACTCAAAATTCACTTTACACTGGCACGATTCCAGTCGATTTAGACTAGCAATTCGCCAAAAATGAACAAGCCCGAAGTTATCATGAAATCAAAAGTCAGTTTTCATTGGCTCGGTTCCAATCGAATTGGAGTAGCAATTCGCCAAAAATGAGCAAACCCGAAGTTATCATGAAATGAAAAACCTCTTTTCATTGGCTCGATTCCAATCGAATTCGACTAGCAATTCGCCAAAAATGAACAAACCCGAAGTTAACATGAAATCAAAGTCATCTTTCCATTAGCTCGATTCCAATTGATTTAGACTAGAAATTCGCCAAAAATGAACGAACACGAAGTTATCATGAAATGGAAAACCACTTTTCTTTGGCTCGATTCCAATCGAATTGGACTAACAATATGCCAAAAACGAACAAACCCTAAGTTATCATGAAATCAAAAGCCACTTTTCATTAGCTCGATTCCAATCGAATTAGATAGCAATTCGCCCAAAATGAACAAACCGAAGTTATCTTGAAATTTAAAGCCACTTTCCACTTGCACGATTCCAATCGATTTAGACTAGAAATTAGCCAAAAATGAACAAACCCGAAGTTATCATGAAATCAAAAGCCACCTTTCATTGGCTCGAGTCCAATCGAATTAGATAGCAATTCGCTAAAAACCAATAAACCGAAGTTATCATGAAATCAAAAGCCACTTTTCACTTGCACGATTCCAATCGATTTAGACCAGAAATTCGCCAAAAATGAACAAACCTAAAGTTATCATGAAATCAAAAGCCACTTCTTATTGGCTCGATTCCATTTGAATTAGACTAGCAATTCTCCAAAAATGAACAAACCCAAAGTCATCATGAAATGAAAAACCCCTTTTCATTGGCTCGATTCCAATCAAATTAGACTAGCAATTCGCCAAAAATGAACAAACCGAAATTTATCATTATAATCAAAATCATCTTTTCATTAGCTCGATTCCAATCAATTTAGACTAGCAATTCGTCGAAAATGAACAAACACGAAGTTGTCATGAAATGAAAAACTACTTTTCTTTGGCTCGATTCCAATCGAATTAAACTAGCAATATGCCAAAAATGAACAAACCCGAAGTTATCATGAAATCAAAAGGCACTTTTCATTGGCTCGATTCCAATCCAATTAGATAGCAATTCGCCAAAAACAAATAAACCGAAGTTGTCATGAAAGCAAAAGCCACTTTTCACTTGCACGATTCTAATCGATTTAGACCAGAAATTCGCAAAAAATGAACAAACCCGAAGTTATCATGAAATCAAAAGCCACTTTTCATTTGCTCGATTCCAATCGAATTGGACTAGTAATTCGCCAAAAATGAACAAACCCGAAGTTAACATGAAATGGAAAACCAATTTTCTTTGGCTCTATTCCAATCGAATTAGACCTGCAATTCGCCAAAAATGAACAAGCCTGAAGTTATCTTGAAATGAAAAACCACTTTTCTCTGGCTCGATTCCAATCGAATTAAACATGCAATTCGCCGAAAATGAACAAACCCGAAGTTATCATGAGATGAAAATCCTCTTTTCATTAGCTCAATTCCAATCGAATTAGACTAGCGATTCCCCAAAAATGAACGAACCCGAAGTTATCATGAAATCAAAATCATCTTTCCATTAGCTCGATTCCAATCGATCTAGACTGGCAAGTCGCCAAAAACGGTCAAACACGATGTTATCATGAATTGAAAAACCTCTTTTCTTTGGCTCGATTCCAATCGAATTAGACTAGAAATTTGCCAAAAATGAACAAACACGAAGTTATCATGAAATCAAAAGCCATTTTTCATTGGCTCGATTCCAATCGAATTGGACTAGTAATTGGCAAAAAATGAACAAACTTGAAGTTATCATGAAATGAAAAACCTCTTCCCATTGGCTCGATTCCAATCGAATTAGACTAGTAATTCGCCAAAAACGAACAAACCCGAAGTTATCATGAAATCAAAATCATCTTTTCATTAGCTCGATTCCAATTGATTTAGACTAGCAATTCGCTAAAAATGATCGGACACGAAGTTATCATGAAATGAAAAACCACTTTTCTTTGGCTCGATTTCAATCGAATTAAACTAGCAATTCGCCAAAAACGAACGAACCCAAAGTTATCATGAAATCAAAAGCCACTTCTCATTGGCTCGATTCCAATCAAATTAGATAGCAATTCGCAAAAAAACGAATAAACCGAAGTTAACATGAAATCAAAACCACTTTTCACTTGCACGATACCAATCGATTTAGACTAGTAATTCGCCAAAAATGAACAAACCCGAAGTTATCATGAAATCAAAAGCGAGTTTTCATTGGCTCGGTTCCAATCGAATTAGAATAGCAATTCGCCAAAAATGAACAAACCCGAAGTTATCATGAAATGAAAAACCTCTTTTCACTGGCTCGATTCCAATCGAATTGGACTAGCAATTTGCCAAAAACGAACAAACCCGAAGTTATCATGAAATCAAAATCATATTTTCATTAGCTCGATTCCAGTTGATTTAGACTAACAATTCGCCAAAAACGAACAAACACGAAGTTATCATGAAATGAAAAACCAATTTTCTTTGGCTCGATTCCAATTGAATTAGACTAGCAATACGCTAAAAACGAACAGACCCTAAGTTATCATGAAATCAAAAGCCACTTTTCATTAGCTCGACTCCAATCGAATTAGATAGCAATTCGCCAAAAACGAATAAACCGAAGTTATCTTGAAATCAAAAGCCACTTTCCACTTGCACGATTCCAATCGATTTAGACTAGAAGTTAGCCAAAAATGAACAAACCCGAAGTTATCATGAAATCAAAAGCCACCTTTCATTAGCTCGATTCCAATCGAATTAGATAGCAATTCGCCAAAAACAAAAAAACCGAAGTTATCATGAAATCAAAGGCCACTTTTCTCTTGCACGATTCCAATCGATTTAGACCAGAAATTCGCAAAAAATGAACAAACCCAAAGTTATCATGAAATCAAAAGCCACTTTTCATTTTTTCGAGTCCAATCGAATTGGACTAGTAATTCGCCAAAAAAGAACAAACCCGAAGTTATCATGAAATGGAAAACCAATTTTCTTTGGCTCTATTCCAATCGAATTAGACCTGCAATTCACCAAAAATGAACAAGCCTGAAGTTATCTTGAAATGAAAAACCACATTTCTCTGGCTCGATTCCAATCGAATTAGACATGCAATTCGCCGAAAATGAACAAACCCGAAGTTATCATGAGATGAAAATCCTCTTTTCATTAGCTCAATTCCAATCGAATTAGACTAACAATTCCCCAAAAACGAACAAACCCGAAGTTATCATGAAATCAAAATCATCTTTCCATTAGCTCGATTCCAATCGATCTGGACTGGCAAGTCGCCAAAAAACGGTCAAACACGATGTTATCATGAGTTGAAAAACCTCTTTTCTTTGGCTCGATTCCAATCGAATTAGAATAGCAATTCGCCAAAAATGAACAAACCCAAAGTTATCATGAAATCAAAAGCCACTTCTCATTGGCTCGATTCCAATCAAATTAGATAGCAATTCGCAAAAAATGAATAAACCGAAGTTATCATGAAATCAAAAGCCACTTTTCACTTGCACGATACCAATCGATTTAGACTAGTAATTCGCCAAAAATGAACAAACCCGAAGTTATCATGAAATCAAAAGCGAGTTTTCATTGGCTCGGTTCCAATCGAATTAGAATAGCAATTCGCCAAAAATGAACAAACCCGAAGTTATCATGAAATGAAAAACCTCTTTTCATTGGCTCGATTCCAATCGAATTGGACTAGCAATTTGCCAAAAACGAACAAACCCGAAGTTATCATGAAATCAAAATCATATTTTCATTAGCTCGATTCCAATTGATTTAGACTAACAATTCGCCAAAAATGAACAAACACGAAGTTATCATGAAATGAAAAACCAATTTTCTTTGGCTCGATTTCAATCGACTTAGACTAGCAATACGCCAAAAACGAACAAACCCTAAGTTATCATGAAATCAAAAGCCACTTTTCATTAGCTCGACTCCAATCGAATTAGATAGCAATTCGCCAAAAACGAATAAACCGAAGTTATCTTGAAATCAAAAGCCACTTTCCACTTGCACGATTCCAATCGATTTAGACTAGAAGTTAGCCAAAAATGAACAAACCCGAAGTTATCATGAAATCAAAAGCCACCTTTCATTGGCTCGAGTCCAATCGAATTAGACTAGCAGTTCGCTAAAAATGAACAAACCCGAAGTTATCATGAAACCGAAAGCCACTTTTCATTGGTCAGATTCCAATCGAATTAGATCACAATTTGCAAAAAAAGGAATAAACCGAAGCTATCATGAAATCAAAAGCCACATTTCACTTGCACGATTCCACTCGATTTAGACTAGCAATTCGTGAAAAATGTACAAACCCAAAGTTATCAAGAAATCGAAAGCCACTTTTCATTGGCTCGAGGCCAATCGAATTAGAGTAGCAATTCGCCAAAAATGAACAAACCCGAAGTTATCATGAAATGAAAAACCTCTTTTCATTTGCTCGATTCCAATCGAATTAGACTAGCAATTCGTCAAAAACGAACAAACCCGAAGTTATCATGAAATCAAAATCATCTTTTCATTAGCTCGATTCCAATTGATTTAGACTAGCAATTCGCCAAAAACGAACAAACACGAAGTTATCATGAAATGAAAAACCACTTTTCTTTGGCTCGAATACAATCGAATTGGACTAGCAATACGCCAAAAACGAACAAACCCTAAGTTATCATGAAATCAAATGCCACTTTTCATTAGCTCGATTCCAATCGAATTAGATAGCAATTCGACAAAAACGAATAAACCGAAGTTATCTCGAAATCAAAAGTCATTTTCCACTTGCACGATTCCAATCGATTTAGACTAGAAGTTAGCCAAAAATGAACAAACCCGAAGTTATCATGAAATCAAAAGACACCTTTCATTGGCTCGAGTCCAATCGAATTAGACTAGTAGTTTGCCAAAAACGAACAAACTCGAAGTTATCATGAAACCAAAAGCCACTTTTCATTGGCCAGATTCCAATCGAATTAGATCGCAATTTGCGAAAATCAAATAGACCGAAGCTATCATGAAATCAAAAGCCACATTTCACTTGCACGATTCCAATCGATTTAGACTAGCAATTCGCGAAAAATGAGCAAACCCAAAGTTATCATGAAATCGAAAACCACTTTTCATTGGCTCGAGTCCAATCGAATTGGAGTAGCAATTTGCCAAAAATGAACAAACCCGAAGTTATCATGAAATGAAAAACTTCTTTTCAATTGCTCGATTCAAATCGAATTAGACTAGCAATTCGTCAAAAACTAACAAACCAGAAGTTATCATGAAATCAAAATCATCTTTTCATTAGTTCGATTCCAATTGATTTAGACTAGCAATTCCCCCAAAACGATCAAACACGAAGTTATCATGAAATCAAAAGCCACTTTTCATTAGCTCGACTCCAATCGAATTAGATAACAATTCGCCAAAAACGAATAAATCGAAGTTATCTTGAAATCAAAAGCCACTTTCCACTTGCACGATTCCAATCGATTTAGACTAGAAGTTAGCCAAAAATGAACAAACCCGAAGTTATCATGAAATCAAAAGCCACCTTTCATTGGCTCGAGTCCAATCGAATTAGACTACCAATTCGCCAAAAATGAACAAACCCGAAGTTATCATGAAACCGAAAGCCACTTTTCATTGGTCAGATTCCAATCGAATTAGATCGTAATTTGCGAAAATCAAATAAACCGAAGCTATCATGAAATCAAAAGCCACATTTCACTTGCACGATTCCAATCGATTTAGACTAGCAATTCGCGAAAAATGAACAAACCCAAAGTTATCATGAAATCAAAAGCCACTTTTCATTGGCTCGAGTTCAATCGAATTAGAGTAGCAATTA
>NW_019236225.1:0-1809 GCF_002742605.1 Olea europaea var. sylvestris
CGATTTTTGTTTCCGATAAATCAGTCAAATTTGGGCGCATTCCGACACAGTCGCGAAAAATGACGAAATTGCCCCCGGCTCGAATTTTGTTTCCGATCAATCAGTCAAATTTTAGGCGATTTCCAACACCGTCGCGAAAAATGACGAAATTTCCCCCGGCTCGATTTTTGTTTCCGATCAATCAGTCAAATTTTAGCCAATTCCGACACCGTCGCGAAAAATAACGAAAGTGCCCTTGCTCGATTTTTGTTTCCCAACAATCAGTCAAATTTGAGCCGATTCCGACACCGTTGCGAAAAATGACGACATTGCCCCCGGCTCGATTTTTGTTTCCGATCAATCAGTCAAATTTGAGCCCATTCCGACACCGTCGCGAAAAATGACTAAATTGCTCCCGGCTCGATTTTTTTTTCCGATCAATCTGTAAAATTTTAGCCCATTCCGACACCGTCGCGAAAAATGACGAAATTACCCGGTGCGATTTTTGTTTCCGATCAATCGGTCAAATTTTAGCCGATTCCGACACCGTCGCGAAAATGACGAAATTGCCCTCGGCGCGATTTTTGTTTCCGATCAATCGATAAAATTTTAGCCCATTCCGACCCGTCGCGAAAAATGACGAAATTGCCCCGGCGCGATTTTTGTTTCCGATCAATCAGTCAAATTTGAGCCCATTCCGACACCGTCGCGAAAAATGACGAAATTGCCCCTGGGGCGATTTTTGATCCGATCAATTTGCCAAATTTTAGCCGATTCCGACACCGTCGCGAAAAACGACGAAATTGCCCTCGGCGCGATTTTTGTTTCCGATCAATCGATAAAATTTTTGCCGATTTCGACCCCGTCGCGAAAAATGACGAGAATGCCCCCGGCTAATTTTTGTTTCCGATCAATCAGTCAAATCTGAGCCCATTCCGACACTGTCGCGAAAAATGACGAAATTGCCCCCGGCGCGATTTTTGTTTTCGATCAATTAGTCAAATTTCAGCCGATTCCGACACCGTCACGAAAAATGACGAAATTGCCCCCGGCTCGATTTTTGTTTCCGATCAATCAGTCAAATTTGAGCCAATTCCGACAACGTCGCGAAAAATGATGAAATTGCCCCCGGCTCGATTTTTGCTTCCGATCAATCAGTAAAATTTTAGCCGATTTCAACAACGTCGTGAAAAATAACAAAATTGCCCACGGTGCGATTTTTGTTTCCGATCAATCAGTCAAATTTGAGCCGATTCCGACATCGTCGTGAAAAATGACGAAATTTCCCGCGGCTCGATTTTTGTTTCCGATCAATCAGTCAAATTTTAACCGATTCCGACACCGTCGCGAAAAATGACGAAATTGCCCCCCGCTCGATTTTTGTTTCCGATCAATCAGTCAAATTTGAGCCGATTTCGACACCGTCGCGAAAAATAACGAAATTGCCCGCGGCTCGATTTTTGTTTCCCAACAATCAGTCAAATTTGAGCCGATTCCGACACCGTCGCGAAAAATGACGACATTGCCCCCGGCTCGATTTTTGTTTTCGATAAATCAGTCAAATTTGAGCCAATTCCGACACCGTCGCGAAAAATAACGAAATTGCCCTCGGCTCGATTTTTGTTTCCGATCAATCAGTCAAATTTTAGCCGATTCCGACACCGTCGCAAAAAATAACGAAAGTGCCCCAGCTCGATTTTTGTTTCCCAACAATCAGTCAAATTTTAGCCGATTTCGACAACGTCGTGAAAAATAACGAAATTGCCCTCGGCGCGATTTTTGTTTCCGATCAATCAGTCAAATTTGAGCCTATTCCGACACCGTCGTGAA
>NW_019236225.1:1816-2135 GCF_002742605.1 Olea europaea var. sylvestris
AATTTTAGCCGATTCCGACACCGTCGCGAAAAATGACGAAATTGCCCCCGGCGCGATTTTTGTTTCCGATCAATCAGTAAAATTTTAGCCGATTCCAACACCGTCGCGAAAAATGACGAAATTTCCCGTGGCTCGATTTTTGTTTCCGATCAATCAGTCAAATTTGAGCCGATTCAGACACCGTCGCGAAAAATGACGAAATTGCCCCCGGCTCGATTTTTGTTTCCGATCAATCAGTCAAATTTAAGCCGATTCCGACTCCGTCGCGAAAAATGACGAAATTTCCCACGGCTCAATTCTTGTTTCCGATCAATCAGTC
>NW_019236226.1:0-2135 GCF_002742605.1 Olea europaea var. sylvestris
ACCTGTCAAATTTGAGCCCATTCCGACACCATTGCAAAAAATGACGAAATTGCCCCCGACGCGATTTTTGTTTCCGATCAACCAGTCAAATTTTAGCCAATTCCGATAAAGTCTCGAAAAATGATGAAATTGCCCCCGGCGTGATTTTTATTTCCGATCAACCTGTCAAATTTCAGGCCATTCCGACACAATAGCGAAAAATGACGAAATTACCCCCAACGAGATTTTTGTTTCCGACCACCCTATCAAATTTTAGCCCATTCCGACACCGTCGCGAAAAATGACGAAATTGACCCCGGCACGATTTTTGTTTCCGAACAACCTGTCCAATTTTAGCCAATTCCGA
This sequence comes from Olea europaea var. sylvestris, assembly GCF_002742605.1. Classification (NCBI taxonomy): domain Eukaryota; kingdom Viridiplantae; phylum Streptophyta; class Magnoliopsida; order Lamiales; family Oleaceae; genus Olea; species Olea europaea. The sequence goes on from NW_019236226.1 coordinate 347, forward strand.
CACAGTCGCGAAAAATGACGAAATTGCCCCCGGCGCGATTTTTGTTCCCGATCACCCTGTCAAATTTGTGCCCATTCTGACAACACTGCAAAAAATGACGAAATTGCCCTCGGCGCCGCTTTTGTTTCCGATCAACCTGTCAAATTTTAGCCGATTCCGACACAGTCGCGAAAAATGACGAAATTGCCCTTGGTGCGATTTCTGTTTCCGATCAACCAGTCAAATTTTAGCCAATTCCGACACAGTCGTGAAAAATGACGAAATTACCCACGGCGTGATTTTTAATTTCGATCAGCCTGCCAAATTTTAGCCCATTCCGACACAGTCGCAAAAAATGACGAAATTGCCCCAGGCGCGATTTTTGTTTCTGATCAACCTGTCAAATTTGAGCCCGTTCCGACACCATCGCAAAAAATGACGAAATTGCCCCGGCGGGATTTTCGGTCCCGATCAGCCAGTCAAATTTGAGCCCATTCCGGCACCGCGCAAAAACTGATGAAATTGCCCCCGCCGCGGTTTTTGTTCCCGATAAACCTGTCAAAGTTGAGCCCATTCCGACACCATTGCAAAAAATGACAAAATTGCCCGCGGCACGATTTTTATTTCTGATCAACCTGCCAAATTTAAGCCCATTCCGACACAGTCGCGAAAAATGATGAAATTGCCCTTGGCGCGGTTTTTATTTCTGATCAACCAGTCAAATTTTAGCCAATTCCGACAGTCGTGAAAAATGACGAAATTGCCCGCGGCGCGATTTTTATTTTCGATCAACCTGCCAAATTTCAGCCCATTCTGACACAGTCGCGAAAAATGACGAAATTGCCGCAGGCGTGTTTTTGTTTCCGATCAACCTGTCAAATTTTAGCCCATTCCGACACCGTCGCGAAAAATTACGAAATTGCCCCCGGCGCGATTTTTGTTCCCGATCAACCTGTCAAAGTTGAGCCCATTCCGACACCATTCCAAAAAATGACGAAATTGGCCCGACGCCTTTTTGGTTCCGATCAACCTGTCAAATTTTAGCCCATTCCGACACAGTCACGAAAAATGACGAAATTGCCCCTTGCGTGATTTTTGTTTCCGATCAACCTGTCAAATTTTAGCCCATTCCGACACAGTCGCGAAAAATGATGAATTTGCCCTTGGCGCGATTTTTATTTCCCATCAACGAGTCAAATTTTAGCCAATTCCGACACAGTCGTGAAAAATGACGAAATTGCCCGCGGCGCGATTTTTATTTCCGATCAATCTGCCAAATTTCAGCCCATTCCGACACAGTCGCGAAAAATGACGAAATTGCCCCCGGTACGATTTTTGTTTCCGATCAACCAGTCAAATTTTAGCCAATTCAGACACACTCGTGAAAAATGACGAAAATGCCCCCGGCGCGATTTTTGTTTCCGATCAACCTGCCAAATTTCAGCCCATTCCCGCACAGTGGCGAAAAATTACGAAATTGCACTCGGCGCGGTTTTTGTTCTCGATCAACCTGTCAAAATTGAGCCCATTCCGACACCATTGCAAAAAATGACGTAATTGGCCCGACGCCATTTTTGGTTCCGATCAACCTGTCAAATTTTAGACCATTCGGACACAGTCGCGAAAAATGACGAAATTGCCCCCGGCACGATTTTTGTTTTCGATCAACCTGCCAAATTTTAGCCAATTCCGACACAATCGCGAAAAATGACAAATTACCCCTCGCACGATTTATGTTCCAGATCAACCTGTCAAATATGAGCCGATTCCGACACCATTGCAAAAAATGACGAAATTGCCCCCGGTGCGG
>NW_019236227.1:0-2135 GCF_002742605.1 Olea europaea var. sylvestris
AACTGCCAAATTTCGGCCAATTCGGACGCAGTCGAGAAAAATGACGAAATTGCCGCCGGAGCGATTTTTGTTTCCGATCAACCGGTTAAATTTCAGCCCATTCCGATATCGTCGCGAAAAATGACGAAAGTTCGCCCGGCGCAATTTTTGTTTCCGATCAACCTGTCAAATTTGAGCCCATTCCGTCACAGTCGAGAAAAATGACGAAATTGCCCACGACGCTTTTTTTATTTCAGATCAAATTGCCAGATTTCAGCCAATTCCGACACAGTCGAGAAAAATGACGAAATTGCCCCCGGCGCGATTTTTGTTTCCGATCAACAAATCAAATTTTAACCAATTCCGACACAGTCGCGAAAATGACGAAACTACAGCCGGCGCGATTTTTGTTCCCGACAAAACAGTCAAATTTGAGCCCATCCCGACACAGTCTAGAAAAATGACGAAATTGCCGTCGGCGCGATTTTTATTTCCGATCAAACTGCCAAATTTCAGCCAAATCCGACACAGTCGGGAAAAATGCCGAAAGTGCCCCCCGGGGCGATTTTTGTTTCCGATCGACCTGTCAAATTTGATCCCATTCCGACACAGTCGAGAGAAATGACGAAATTGCCCCCGGCGCGATTTTTATTTAAGATCAAACTGCCAAATTTTATCCAATTCTGACACAGTCGAGAAAAAATGACGAAATTGCTCCCGGAGTGATATTTGTCTCCGATCAACCTGTCAAATTTTAGCCAATTCCGACACAGTCGCGAAAAATGACGAAATTGCTCCCGGAGTGATATTTGTCTCCGATCAACCTGTCAAATTTTAGCCAATTCCGACACAGTCGCGAAAAATGACGAAATTGCTCCGTCCAGATATTTGTTTCCGATCAACCTATCAAATTTGAGCCCATTCCGACAGAGTCAAGAATGATGACGAAATTTCCCCCGACGCTATTTTTGTTTCCGATCAACCTGTCAAATTTGAGCCCATTCCGACACAGTCGAGAAAAATGACGAAATTGCCCTCGACGCGTTTTTTATTTCAGATCAAACTGCCCAATCTCAGCCAGTTCCGACACAGTCTAGAAAAATGAAGAAATTGCCCCCGGCGAGATTTTTGTTTCCGATCAAACTGCCAAATTTCAGCCAATTCCGACACAGTCGAGAAAAATGACGAAATTGCCCACGACGCGATTTTTGTTTCCGATCAACCAGTCAAATTTGAGCCCATTCCGACACAGTCGAGAAAAATGACGAAATTGCCCCCGGCGCGATTTTTACTTCAGATCAAACTGCCAAATTTCAGCCAATTCCGGCACAATCGAGAAAAATGACGAAATAGCCCCCGGCGCGATTTTTGTTTCCGATCAACCTGTCAAATTTGAGCCCATTCCGACACAGTCGAGAAAAATGACGAAATTTCCCCCGACGCTATTTTTGTTTCCGATCAACCTGTCAAATTTCAGCCAATTTCGACACAGTCGACAAAAATGACGAAATTGCCCCCGGCGCGATTTTTGTTTCAGTTCAAACTGCCAAATTTCAGCCAATTCTGACACAGTCGAGAAAAAAGACGAAATTGCCCCCGTCGCGATTTTTGTCTCCGATCAACCTGTCAAATTTTAGCCAATTCCGACACAGTCGCGAAAAATGACGAAATTGGTCCGGCCCGATTTTTGTTTCCGATCTACCTGTCAAATTTAAGCCCATTCCGACACAGTCGAGAAAGATAACGAAATTGCCTCTGGCGCGATTTTTATTTCAGATCAAACTGCCAAATTTCAGCCAATTTCGACTCAGTCGAGAAAAATAACGAAATTACCCCCGACGCGGTTTTTGTTTCCGATCAACAAGTCGAATTTTAGCCAATTCCGACAAAGTCGCGAAAAATGACGAAATTACACCAGGCGCGATTTTTGTTCCCGATCAACCTATCAAATTTGAGCCCATTCCGACACAGTCGAGAAAAATGACGAAATTGCCCCCGGCGCGATTTTTATTTCAGATCAGACAGCCAAATTTCAGCCAATTCCGACACAGTCGGGAAAAATGACGAAATTATCCTCGACGCGATTTTTGTTTCCGATCAGCCTGTCAAATTTGAGCCCATTCCGACACAGTCGAGATAAATGATGAAATTGCCCC
>NW_019236228.1:0-210 GCF_002742605.1 Olea europaea var. sylvestris
ATGAAGAAATTGCCCCCGGCGCGATTTTTTTTCCCATCGATCAGTCAAATTTTAGCTGATTCCGACACCGTCGCGAAAAATGAAAAAAATTGCCCCCGGCGGGGTTTTTTTTCCCATCGATCAGTCATATTTTAGCTGATTCCGACACCGTCGCGAAAAATGACGAAATTGCCCCGGCGCAATTTTTTGTTTCCGATCAATCAGTCAAAT
>NW_019236228.1:458-2135 GCF_002742605.1 Olea europaea var. sylvestris
ACGAAATGCCCCGGCGCGATTTTTATTTCCGATCAATCATTCAAATTTGGGCCCATTCCGACACCGTCGCGAAAAATGAAGAAATTGCCCCCGGAGCGATTTTTTTCCCATCGATCAGTCAAATTTTAGCTGATTCTGACACCGTCGCGAAAAATGACGAAATGCCCCGGCGCGATTTTTATTTCCGATCAATCATTCAAATTTGGGCCCATTCCGACACCGTCGCGAAAAATGAAGAAATTGCCCCCGGCGTGATTTTTGTTTCCGATCAATCAGTCAAATTTGGGCCCATTCCGAGACCGTCTCGAAAATTGACGAAATTACTCTTGGCGCGATTTTTGTTTTTGATCAATCAGTAAAATTTGTGCCGATTCAGACACCGTCGAGAAAAATGACGAAACTGTCCCCGGCGTGATTTTTTGTTTCCGATCAATCAGTCAAATTTGGGCCCATTCCGACACTGTCGCGAAAAATGAAGAAATTGCCCCCGACGCGAATTTTTTCCCATCAATCAGTCAAGTTTTAGCTGATTCCGACACCGTCGCGAAAAATGAGGAAATTGCCCCCGGCGCGATTTTTGTTTCCGATCAATCAGTCAAATTTGGGCCCATTCCGAGATCGTCGCGAAAAATGACGAAATTGCCTCCTGCGCGATTTTTGTTTCCGATTAATCTGTCAAATTTTAGGCGATTCCGACACGGTCGCGAAAAATGACGAAATTGCCCCCGACGCAATTTTTGTTTCCGATCAATCAGTCAAATTTAGGCCCATTCCGACACCGTCGTAAAAAATGACGAAATTGCCCCCAGCGCGATTTTTTTTCCCATCGATCAGTCAAATTTTAGCTGTTTTCGACACCGTCACGAAAAATGACGAAATTGCCCCCGGCGCGATTTTTTTTTCCGATCAATCAGTAAAATTTGTGCCGATTCAGACACCAACGCGAAAAATGAAGAAATTGGCCCCGGAGCGATTTTTTTCCCATCGATCAGTCAAATTTTAGCTGATTCTGACACCGTCGCGAAAAATGACGAAATTGCCCCGGCGCGATTTTTGTTTCCGATCAATCAGTCAAATTCGGCCCCATTCCGACACCGTCTCGAAAAATGACGAAATTGTCCCCGACGCGATTTTTGTTTCCGATCAATCCGTCAAATTTGGGCCCATTCCGGCACCGTCGCGAAAAATGAAGAAATTGCCCTCGGCGTGATTTTTTTCCCATCGATCAGTCAAATTTTAGCTGATTCAGACACCGTCGCGAAAAATGACGAAATTGACCCGTCGCGATTTTTATTTCCGATCAATCAGTCAAATTTGGGCCCATTCCGAGACCGTCACGAAAAATGACGAAATTGCCTCCTGCGCGATTTTTGTTTCCGATTAATCTGTCAAATTTTAGCCGATTCCGACACTGTCGCGAAAAATGACGAAATTGCCCCCGACGCAATTTTTGTTTCCGATCAATCAGTCAAATTTAGGCCCATTCCGACACCGTCGTAAAAAATGACGAAATTGCCCCCAGCGCGATTTTTTTTGCCATCGATCAGTCAAATTTTAGCTGTTTTCGACACCGTCACGAAAAATGACGAAATTTCCCCCGGCGCGATTTTTTTTTCCGATCAATCAGTAAAATTTGTGCCGATTCAGACACCATCGCGAAAAATGAAGAAATTGGCC
>NW_019236229.1:0-2134 GCF_002742605.1 Olea europaea var. sylvestris
CCCCCAACACACACACAAACAAGTAGGTGGTCAAGAAAGTACAAGGAAGCTTAATGCCACTTGCAATTACTACAAATTGCACAAAAGGCAAACTAGATACCTATTGATTTAACCCTAAAAGAAGATGAATACGTTATCTTATACTAAACTTTCATTTTCTTGAAAATAAATTTAAAAATTACCTTTCAAGCTCTATATAAAGCCCTCCTTAGTTGATTTGCACTTCACTCAAACTTAGAACTCTATCCCACGACAAAATTTTATTGAATTTTGAATTTCTTCTCAGTATTACTCTCGTTAACTTCAAAATGGAAAAATTTAGCATTTCCTTGCTGCCAATGCTACTCGTATTTTTCAATAACATTCTTCAAATGGCAGAATCTGCTGCTGCACAAAACCCTAAAGCCGCAGATTTCATCAAGACCTCCTGCAGTGCCACTCGCTATCCTGCGCTGTGTGTGGACTGTCTCGCCAGCTATGCAAGTACAGTTCAACAAAACGAGCAGCAACTGGCTAATGCCTCCTTGGAAGTCAGCTTATCTCGAGCTCAAGCCGCCTCAAATTTTGTTTACGGGCTATCCAAACTTAAGGGCATAAAACAAAGAGAATACCTAGCAGTAAAAGACTGCATACAGAACATGGGAGACACAGTGGCTCAGCTTAGCCAGTCGTTGAAGGAGCTCGGTGGGATGCGTACTCTAGCAGGCCAAAACTTTTTTTGGCATGTTGGCAATGTGAAGACATGGGTTAGTGCTGCTTTAACTAATGAAAACATTTGTCTTGATGGGTTCTCGAGTCCTGCCATGGATGGAAATGTGAAGATCTCAATAAGGAGAAGAGTATTGAATTGTGCACAAGTCACTAGTAATGCACTTGCCTTGGTTAACCGCTTTGCAGCAAGACATAAAGCTGGTGGCTTACCTTGAGTACGTGTTTGATATATAATATTAGATCGTGCTGTACAAGAGAAGGGATTTCAACTTCTTTTTTGTCTTTAATCTTGTTTAGTGCAATCTAGTTTAGTAATCCTAATATTCCAAAACGTAGTTGGCTTGTGTGTGGACGTTAGTTGAAAAGCTGAAGTATTTTGAATGTATCATAACACCTACGTGAAACTTGACTTTCATAAGTTTTTTATGTGTGATTTATTCTTCAACTTTTAATTTAATTATGTTCAATTTTTTTATATATTATGTAAATGCTAAAGAATAACAAACCAGAGAAGCCATAAAGATTCGTGATTCAATAACATATTCAAAAACCTTTCCATATGTCAACTGACTCCTACATCGATTTTCTGGCAACATCGTTGGAAATAGTTGGAAGTAGATAATGGACTTTGTAGCCCATTAGTTTACAAGAAAAATGTATTAGATTTATTTGACAGCTTTTATAAACTTTCATCCACACTTTTAATCAGTTTTATCAAAAATTTCGTGATATTACAAGCCTTATTTTTATTTCATTTAACCTTTAAATCTAGTTGAAGAACAGACAAGGAACTAATGACATTAGCAATAGCAAAATAAGTAGCTTCCACGATCTACATGTTTTATTTTGTAAAAATTGTACACGCAGGAACCACAAACATATTGGTAGGGATTTATATCAGATTTTTAGCAGATATTGATAATAGTTAGATGAAATGTGTGTATGTGATTAAAATTAATTATTATATGTTACTTAAATTAAAACTTTAATTTTAATTTCCATTCAAGGCCATAGTTACACAGTACAACACAACATAAACAAAACAACTATAAGCACATCCAACAGTTCTGGGTAATGGGCAAACAAATTTTCATTTTCATGCTTCTTGTTGTTGGGGCCCATCACCATGACTATCATCTGTTCCATGTGAAGTTTTAAACTCATAACTCCCTTCTCCTCAAGCATCGTGCTCCGTCCATTTCACCTCAATCGCCTTCGGTTTCTTCTGTTCCGATGACAGCTTTTCTCCACGATCACTGTCAGTATCCCCATCTTGACAAACAACACCGTTGGAAAAAACGAGTCATGGGTTCATGTAGGGTGACCCGACCCACAAGATATCAAAAGTTGAGGGGAAGGAATGTTTTGAATGGAATTCAAATTCACTACTTCCCTAACTTCTTACAACCTCCTAATTGATGTT
>NW_019236230.1:0-221 GCF_002742605.1 Olea europaea var. sylvestris
ACAAAAATCGAGCCGGGGGCAATTTCGTCATTTTTCGCGACGGTGTCGAAATCGTCTAAAATTTGACGGATTAATCGGAAAGAAAAATCGCGCCGGGGGCAATTTCATCATTTTTTGCGACGGTGTCGGAATCGGCTAAAATTTGATTGATTGCTCAGAAACAAAAATCGCGCCGGGGGTAATTTCGTCATTTTTCGCGACGGTGTCGGAATGGGCTCAAA
>NW_019236230.1:337-2134 GCF_002742605.1 Olea europaea var. sylvestris
GGAAAAGTTTGACAGATTGATCGGAAACAAAAATCACGTCGGGAGCAATTTCGTCATTTTTCGCGACGGTGCCGAAATCGGCTAAAATTTAACAGATTAATCGGAAACAAAAATCGGGCCGGGGGCAATTTCGTCATTTTTCGCAACGGTATCTTAATGGGCTCAAATTTGACTAATTGATCAGAAACAAAAATCGAGCCGGGGGCAATTTCGTCATTTTTCGCGACGGTGTCGGAATGGGCTAAAATTTGATAGGTTGATCGGAAACAATAATCGCCCAGGGAGTAATTTCGTCATTTTTTGCGACGGTGTCAGAATGGGCTAAAATTTGACTGATTGATCGGAAACAAAAATCGCGCCGGGGGCAATTTCGTCATTTTTCGTGACGGTGTTGGAATGGGCGAAAATTTGACAGGTTGATCGGAAACAAAAATCGCGCAAGGGGCAATTTCGTCATTTTTCGCGACGGTGTCAGAATCAGCTAAAATTTGATAGATTAATCGGAAACAAAAATCGTGTCGAGGGCAATTTCGTCATTTTTCGCGACGGTGTTGGAATCGGTTAAAATTTGACAGATTAATCGGAAACAAAAATAGCGCCGGGGGCAATTTCGTCATTTTTCGCGACGGTGTCGGAATGGGCTCAAATTTGACTGATTGGTCGGAAACAAAAATCGCGCCGTGGGCAATTTCGTCATTTTTCGCGACGGTGTCGGAATGGGCTCAAATTTGACTGATTGGTCGGAAACAAAAATCGCGCCGTGGGCAATTTCGTCATTTTTCGCGACGGTGTCGGAATGGGCTCAAATTTGACTGATTGGTCGGAAACAAAAATCGCGCCGTGGGCAATTTCGTCATTTTTCGCGACGGTGTCGGAATGGGCTCAAATTTGACTGATTGGTCGGAAACAAAAATCGCGCCGTGGGCAATTTCGTCATTTTTCGCGACGGTGTCGGAATGGGCTCAAATTTGACTGATTGGTCGGAAACAAAAATCGCGCCGTGGGCAATTTCGTCATTTTTCGCGACGGTGTCGGAATGGGCTCAAATTTGACTGATTGGTCGGAAACAAAAATCGCGCCGTGGGCAATTTCGTCATTTTTCGCGACGGTGTCGGAATGGGCTCAAATTTGACTGATTGGTCGGAAACAAAAATCGCGCCGTGGGCAATTTCGTCATTTTTCGCGACGGTGTCGGAATGGGCTCAAATTTGACTGATTGGTCGGAAACAAAAATCGCGCCGTGGGCAATTTCGTCATTTTTCGCGACGGTGTCGGAATGGGCTCAAATTTGACTGATTGGTCGGAAACAAAAATCGCGCCGTGGGCAATTTCGTCATTTTTCGCGACGGTGTCGGAATGGGCTCAAATTTGACTGATTGGTCGGAAACAAAAATCGCGCCGTGGGCAATTTCGTCATTTTTCGCGACGGTGTCGGAATGGGCTAAAATTTGATAGGTTGATCGGAAACAATAATCGCCCAGGGAGTAATTTCGTCATTTTTTGCGACGGTGTCAGAATGGGCTAAAATTTGACTGATTGATCGGAAACAAAAATCGCGCCGGGGGCAATTTCGTCATTTTTCGTGACGGTGTTGGAATGGGCTAAAATTTGACAGGTTGATCGGAAACAAAAATCGCGCAAGGGGCAATTTCGTCATTTTTCGCGACGGTGTCAGAATCAGCTAAAATTTGATAGATTAATCGGAAACAAAAATCGCGTCGAGGGCAATTTCGTCATTTTTCGCGACGGTGTTGGAATCGGTTAAAATTTGACAGATTAATCGGAAACAAAAATAGC
>NW_019236231.1:0-2134 GCF_002742605.1 Olea europaea var. sylvestris
CATTTCGACACAGTCGCGAAAAATGACGAAAATGCCCCCGGCGCGGTTTTTGTTTCCGATCGGCCTGTAAAATTTTAGCCCATCTCGACAAAGTCGCGAAAAATGACGAAAATTTTTGCACATATCGATGCCGTCGCGAAAAATGACGAAATTGCCACCGACGCGATTTTCGTTTCCGATCGGCCTGTCAAATTTCAGCCCATTTCGACACAGTCGCGAAAAATGACGAAAATGCCCCCGGCGCGGTTTTTGTTTCCGATCGACCAGTCAAAATTTTAGCACATATCGATGCCGTCGCAAAAAATGACGAAATTGCCACCGACGCGGTTTTCGTTTCCGATCGACCTGTCAAATTTTAGCCCATTTCGACACAGTCGCAAAAAATGACGAAAATGCTCCCGGCGCGGTTTTTGCTTCCGATCGACCTGTAAAATTTTAGCCCATTTCGACACAGTCGCGAAAAATGACGAAAATGCCCCCGGCGCGGTTTTTTTTCGATAGACCGGTCAAAATTTTAGCACATATTGACGCCGTCGCGAAAAATAACGAAATTGCCACCGGCGCGATTTTCGTTTGCGATCGACCTGTCAAATTTTAGCCCATTCCGACACCGTCGCAAAAAATGACGAAATTGCACTCGGCGCGATTTTTGTTTCCGATCGACCAGTCAAATTTTAACCCATTTCGACATCGTCGCAAAGAATGACGAAATTGCCCCCGGCGAGATTTTCATTTCCGATCGACCTGTCAAATTTTAGCCCATTACGACACCGTCGCAAAAAATGACGAAAATGCCCCCGGCGCCGTTTTTGTTTCCGATCGACCTGTAAAATTTTAGCTCATTTCGACACAGTCGTGAAAAATGACGAAAATGCCCCCGACGCGGTTTTTGTTTCCGATTGACCTGTAAAATTTTAGTCCATTCCGACACCGTCGCGAAAAATGACGAAATTGCCACCGGCGAGATTTTCGTTTCCGATCGACCTGTCAAATTTTAGCCCATTCCGACACCGTCGCGAAAAATGACGAAATTGCCCCCGGCGCGATTTTTGTTTTCGATCGACCTGTCAAACTTTAGCCCATTTCGACACCGTCGCAAAGAATGACGAAATTGTCCCCGGCGCGATTTTCATTTCCGATCGACCTATCGAATTTTAGCCCATTACGACACCGTCGAGAAAAATGACGAAATTGCCCCCAGTGCGATTTTCATTTCAGGTCGACCTGTCAAATTTTAGCCCATTTAGTCACCGTCGCGAAAAATGACGAAATTGCCCCCGGCGTGATTTTTGTTTCCGATCGACCTTTCAAATTTTAGCCCACTTCGACACCGTCTCTAAAATTGACGAAGATGCCCCCGGCGCGATTTTTGTTTCCGATCGACCTGTCAAATTTTAGCCCATTTCGTCACAGTCGTGAAAAATTACGAAAATGCCCACGGCGCGGTTTTTGTTTCCGATCGACCTGTAAAATTTTAGCCCGTTTCGACACAGTCGCGAAAAATGAAGAAAACAACCCCGGCGCGATTTTTGTTTCTGATCGACCAGTCAAAATTTCAGCAAATATCGATGCCGTCCCGAAAAATGACGAAATTGCCACCGACGCGATTTTCGTTTCCGATCGACCTGTCAAATTTTAGCCCATTTCGACACAGTTGCGAAAAATGACCAAAATGCCCCCGGCGCGGTTTTTGTTTCCGATCGACCTGTAAAATTTTAGTCCATTTCGATACAGTCGCGAAAAATGACGAAAATGCCCCCGGCGCGGTTTTTGTTTCCGATCGACCTTTCAAATTTTAGCCCACTCCTACACCGTCGCCAAAATTGACGACGATGCCCCCGGCGCGGTTTTTGTTCCTGATCGACCTGTCAAATTTTAGCCCATTTCGACACAGTCGCGAAAAATGACGGAAATGCCCGCGGCGCGGTTTTTGTTTCCGATCGACCTGTAAAATTTTAGCCCATTTCGACACAGTCGCGAAAAATGACGAAAATGCCCCCGGCGCGATTTTAATTTCCGATTGACCGGTCAAAATTTTAGCACATTTCGATGCCGTCGCGAAAAATGACGAAATTGCCACCGGCGCGATTTTCGTTTCCGATCGACCTGTCAAATTTTAGCCCATTTCGGCACC